>NC_135719.1:110907592-110993105 GCF_964656455.1 Halichoerus grypus | reverse complement strand
GCTTGCTCTTTCTTGTCTTAGATGAATTTTGGAGTCTGCTTCTGATGTTATTTTAACGTATAAACTTTTGACGATGTGTGTTATTTCTTTTATGTTTCACTTAAGTCAGCACATGATTTTGTAAATGGATTCAGGTTTAACATATGAAAATAACAAAAAGATTTTTAGAGTAAAATTAAACACGTTTTCAAATTGATGCTGTTGCTTGGTCTGTGTTCTTGTTTAATGTGCATTTTTATTGTTCGATGTGAAGCCAGTGTTCATAAAGGTGATTTGTGAATATATGAAAAAATAATAAGAGATGCCTCAGAGTTCTGCCTACAATCTCCATGGTATACTTAAATACACTCAACAGCCACCCCAAGGAGCAAATTTAGCATTTATCCAAGTTGGAAAGCCAACGAGAGGTTAGCTGTGGGCATGGCTGGAGTCTGTCTGTATTTAAATATTCATTTAACATGGGTTGTTGCCCCATTATATCCCCCTGGTGGTGTGGCCAGATTTGTGCCTGTCAGTTGAAGAGAGCATTTCTCATTTTTTGGTGTGTATGAGAATCGACTTAGGGGAGCTTTTTCACAGTATAGATCTCCCAGATCTTAAACCCCAGCGCTACCGAGTCCGTTCTTCTGGGACACAGCGCAGGCATCTGTGTTTTGATTCATCAGAGTCACCTGGGGAGGTTTCACCACACACAGATGCCTGGGCTCCGTCCCAGAACACTGACTCAGCTCCTCCGGAGGTGCAAGGCCTGGGAAATCTGGACTAATGTGCACAAAAGAATGAGAAAACCGGCTTGCTTAGCAGGGATGGTCCCCGACAAACACCATTTAATATCTCAGAACATGCAGAGCTCGGCGTAGGGTTGAGGTAAACTCATGAAAGATCATGAGAGAGGATGAGAATTCTGTCTGTCCCCAGTCGTGTGGCCCTGAGATTGACTGCTGCCGCCGCTGGGGACCAGGTGGCTCTGAGCTTTTACGCCTATTATTTCTTCCGTGAGCTCTAAGTAAGGAAATGTCCTGTTTATACTTCTTTACGCATCTGTGTTTTTCTCCTGCATAATTAAAATCGTTCAATGGATACTTTTCTCATGTTCTCAAAATGTTTATCATTAACTAAATGAACAAATCCTCCAACAATGATGAGGACTTACAGTCAAAATACACTAGGTGTGTCCTGGCGCTGCTGACAGAAACCAGCATCTGGTATATTTCATGATATTTTCTGAAGGGCAAATTTGCTATGAAATGTGAAATTTCTTTATTAGTGCAATTTTATAGATTAATTTCAGTTTCAATATGCTACTTTCAATGGCCATAACAGTTTGTTTATTGCTCTCGGAGATGCAGGTAGAATTCGAGTTCCCTTTTCCCTCATTCCATGTAAAGAACCGGACCATGTAGAAATTAGAGTTGGTAAAAGCTTTGGGATAGAATCAGGACTTGAGGTCTAGTATCTTCTCTTTCCGTGTATTAGTTTTGTGACCTTGGACAAGCCACTCGAAGTCTCTGGGTCTCCTTTTCCTCATGTATAAAATGATAATTTGTCTGCAAGCAGAAGACCAGACCGGTTAAACTCCTAAGCCCATTCCAGCTACAAGTTCCTGTGCCAGGTCTGCAGGGGAGGGAGGAGTGATGAAGGCAAGGTCAAGTCAAGCAGGGTGGGCTGGGAGGGAGTGGGCTTCAGAGCTCAGGAAGGCTGCACGTCCCCCCTAGTGCTATCCTTCAAACACTGGCCACCTCTCCAGTCTTGTCCTTGGTTGCTACGGTTTTCCACATCTCCTGGTTTATAGGTTCATGGATTTACTAAATAATGTGTGATAAAGCCTCAGTGGGACTCCAGAGTCATTTGTGAGGGATTAAAGACAATTTTACCGAGTTGTTTGCTGGCTTGGAGAGTTGCAGTGCTAAAAACATGTACTTGTTAGGACACGGATATACATCTATGATGAGGAAGAGTTTTAATGAAACATTCATGACTATTTCCTGCATTTCTCTGGAAAAATAAATTCAATCACAGTAGGGTTTTTTTTTTTTTTTTCCCCCACTCGATTGCTTATTAGAATGCATTCTTTGCCTGGTTGATATAAAGATAAAGGTAATCTTTCTTCTATTTTGCAAAGATGCTTTTGGACCCACAAATATACTCTGGTCTCTTGAGAAGAAAAAAGCGTCCAAATTTTCACTCTGTAAATTACTGAAGTAAAGGGAAATGATACATTGTAATAGACCCACTTGCTGCTTGAGAATTCCACAGAAAACAGTCACCCTAGATGAATTATTTACTGTGGTGGTTTGTGAAGCAGTGACTGCGTGTCTCCTACTAGCTGTCTGCACTAGATGGTTTCAGTTTGCCACGCCCCCCCCCCCGCCCCCGCCCCCCCAGCTTCACGGTCTGACCTTTGGCCTTCCTCTGCGACCTGGGAGGCTGAGCTCTATGACTGTATCTACCAGTATCTTCGCCTGCTTGGGCTGCTATCACACAATACCATAGATCTTTATTTCTCACAGTTCTGGAGGGTGGGAAGCCCAAGATCAGGGTGCTAGCTGATTCTGTTTCTGGCGAGGGTTCTTCCTGGCTTGCAGAAGGCTGCTTTCTTGCTATCTCTTCACATGGTAGAGTCAGTGTGGGTTCTGGTCTCTTCCTCTTCCTATAAGGACACTCATATCAGCATGGGGGTTCCATCCTCATGACTTCATATAAACCAGTACCTCCTGATACCATCTCACTGAAGTTAGGGCTTCAACATGTAGATTTGGGGGGAAGGGGCACATTCAGTCCACAGTAACCCGGGTCCCTAGTCCTGCTCTCTGGAAGTGAGCTGTGCTCATGTAATGGAAGATACTGGTAGGAAGGCTGGAGAGACTTGGCTCCCACCTGTGAGCCTACATCTACCCTTGGGCATCCCCTACTCTCTCTAGCAACGGTCCTGTTCCCTCCCCCTCTCTTGTCGGCCTCAGATGGTGGCAGCTCCTTCAGGCTGTCCTCCTGCCCTCCGGCCAGTCTTGACTCCATCCCACTCTTTTTACACAACTACTTATTAAATGCCGGTCAACTCCCTATTCTAGAGCACAGTCCAGTTCCTGCTGGGATTCTGACTGATCCCCTGTCTCAAGAGTTCATTACAGAAGGTCACTTAAGAACCTCCTTGCAACATCAGGACTCTGTTCATTGCACTCAGTGCTATTATAATATTCATTTCTGGATTTACTCAGGGGAAACAGCTACTGGAGTGATTTGGCAGAGAGGCCACAAATTTCCTTGACTCCAAAATACGTCTTCTTTTATTTTCTCGTTTTAAAAATAATAGTCATTGCATGGTGGGGGGCGGTGGTGACAAGATGCACATTTTGTATTTTCTGGTGGGATGATAAATTGCTATAAGCTTGATGGAAAGAAATTTGGCAGTTTCTAGTAAGAGCCTTCAAAATATTTAACTTGTTGACCCAGTAATGCTACTGCTAGCAATCCATCCAAAGGAATAATTGGAACTGGAATGATATGTGCATAAATAACCCCCTGGTATTTTTATTTATATTAATTCATGAAAATACAAATAACTAAGTGTTGAACAGTGTGGAAATGATTTCACAAATTAAAGTACCTTTATATAGAATACCACACAGTCATTAAGTTTATAAAGAATGTTATATAATGTGATAAAAAAAATCACATTACAGAATTTTATACACAAGATGAACTCAACTGTTTCATTCTGTTTATATGTATGTGTATATATACATATATATGTCTATATCTATGTATATCTATCTATAGAGAAGAAGTCAGAAAGAAAAACTGCACACTGAAAAAATTCTTCAGTAATTATCCTTTGGCGGAGAGATTATGGATGACTTTGATTTTTCTTCTTGTTATTTTCTATATTCTACAAATATACATTCCTTTAAATTAAATATTAGTTTTCTATATTAGTTTTCTACATTACTATAAATGAGAAAGTTTTTTTTTTTTTAACCTGACACCATCAGAAAAACAATGGATATTTTTAAAGAGTGGCACGATCATGATGCTATTGGTACCCTTCTTTGGTAACAAAACTAAGGAGCTGAGAGATGGAGTCCCATCTCAGCAGCAGGGGCAGGGCTCTAAGCCTGCTGATGTTGTATTCACATCCTGGAAGGGTACATCTTGGGTGGCTGCCTTTCCTAACCTTCTTTCTCTTCTTGCCAGATGGACCTGGTTATATATTGCATTTTCCTGCTTATTTTTAAAGAGGGAAATTTGGTCTGTCCTCACATCTACCTAATGTGTTGGTTTTATTTCTGCATCTCTTTTAGAAATCTTTTTTTTCTCAATCTTTTTTTTTCTTGCAAGCATGAGTTTTTAAAATACTCTTTGAGACCAGGCTATGGGAAATTGATTTCACTGCTCATTTTTCCTCCAACTTAGGCAAAACCTGATCCAATCTTTTAGTTGTCTGTGTCCTTTAGGCTTTCAAACATGGAGTTACAGAGATGGATTTATAGGACGCAGGGCCATCCATATAGTTTACACACAGCTTGTGTGTCTAGGGGTCTCCTGGTAGGATGAAGATATCTCAGGTGGGGTGGGGAGGGTAATGCACTGGGCAATTTTAGCAGTCAGTCCCTTAGTAGATTAGTCTGTCAGGTAATTAGCTGTTACTTTGGAAAGTAGAGTACAGGGTCCAGAAGGAATGAGACACAGTTGAAGCTGAGATGGAAAAGGACAGGATGCTTGGGATAGTACCCCAAGCCTTACTTGAACATGAGGTTCCAGCCCAGGAAGGGAGATCCAGAGAAGAAGCACTTGGAAAGGGGAGGGGTAAGATGTTGAAGACAGATTCTGTCTATTTTTGATACTGCTTGGAACCAGAAATCATGACCAGTGAGCTACTAGAATTGAGTGCTGGCTGGTTCAGTGAAAATGGTATGAAATGGTAACAATCATCACCATAACTTCCATTTATTGAGTGTTTGCTATGTACCAAGCTGTGCTTGAGCATTTACACACATTATATCTTTGAATCCTCTCAACAATGCTGTGAAGTACATTTTATAACTCCTGTTTTATGGATGAGGAAACTGCGGCTCAGAGAAATTAAGGAACTTGTCCAAGCTATAGTCAGTAAGTGATCAAGCTGAACTTTGAACCTGGACCCTGTGTTCTGGCTAACTGAAATGGGCGTCTCTAGTAGTAGGGGTCCTGACTTGGAGCCCCAGCTCTGATAGGCACAGTGTGACCTTTCACAAGCACTGAACATCTCCAATTATCGGCTTCCTGTACTAGAATTCATAATTTTCATATAATTTACATTGTGTTAGGTGCATTAGAGTTTGCCAAGCGTTTTCTAATAAATCCTCTAATTTTATCCTTACAGCAATTCTAAGCAATAGCAAACATAATACCTGTTCTACAAACCTTTATTATTAGACCCATAAACTCATCTGAGTAGGAGAAACCTCAGTAATCTCTCTACACACAGAGAAACTGATTAGATGACAAGGCCTATAGCTTGCCCTGTTCAGCCTGCTCACAAACCTGGACCGAGAGGAAAAAATACGAGAGATTCTCTTGACTGTAACCAGAGACAGACACCCCATGAAGCTGGAGCTTCAGGCCCCTTCACTTGCATGGACCCCCTCCAAGGCTGTGGGAGTAGCCCTAGAAATGAGTTTGTCCCCTCTCTCACACTTTCTCTCATTCAAGTGGTGTTAGAGTGATTGTTGGAAGTTTGGGGATCCAGTTAAGGAAAAGTTGAGTCGGGGATAAATTTGGTTTGAATTTCAGTACTTATTTTCTCTCTATATGTTCTGGATTCCTTGCTTTGCTTAAATTGCTTTTCCCCTGATCATGCCCTTCCCCGAACCCTTTATGTCAAAATTGTCCCTGATAATCAAGGTTTGTGTCAATTGCACTTCTGTCAAGAAGCCTTCCCTTACTATCCTGCATGGGTCATCCTTCCTCCTCTTCATTCCCACAGGGCTTTATCGACATCTCTCCTTTGACTTACTCCACTCTTTTGCTACCTACTCATGTGTTTTTTTCTCATGGCCCCAATAGACTGCAAATACCCTCAGCATCCTCTCACTTCTCCTTTTTTAAAATAATTTTTTAAAAAATTTTATTTATTTGTTTGAGAGAGTGTGTGTGTGTGAGAGAGAGAGAGAGAGAGAGAGCGTGAGAGCAGGGTGAGGGGCAGAGGAAGAAGCAGACTTCCCACTGAGCAGGGAGCCTGATGCGGGACTCAGTCCCAGGACCCTGGGATCATGACCTGAGCCGAAAGCAGACGCTTAACCGACTGAGCCACCCAGGCGCCCCTCACTTCCCCTTTATAAATCTCTTTACTCAGTGGTTACACATTCTAATATCCCTTCTCTACTCACACTATAAATGCATTGAGAACAAGCGTCCAGTCTTTTTCAGCTTTTTATCTTCCTCTAGTACCTTGTTGAATGCCCTGCACATAGGACTCTTTCAGCAAATCTTTGTCATATGAATGAATATTCTTTTTAGCTTTAGCTTTCAAAGAGAAATTAGAAATGGGGAGAAATGTTATTTATTATAACATCAACATTTTTTTCTTTTTTTTTTTTTTTAAGATTTTTTATTTATTTATTTGACAGAGAGAGACACAGCAAGAGAGGGAACACAAGCAGGGGGAGTGGGAGAGGGAGAAGCAGGCTTCCCACCGAGCAGAGAGCCCGATGCGGGGCTCGATCCGAGGACCCTGGGATCATGACCTGAGCTGAAGGCAGACGCCCAACGACTGAGCCACCCAGGCGCCCCAACATCAATTTTTTTTCAAAAACATTATGTGCTCAGCACAGGTGGCCATATTATTTATATATGGCTATGTAATAAATTATCCCAAAACTTAGGATCTTAAGAAAACAACATTTATTATCTCATAGTTTCTGTGGGTCAGAAACACAGGTGAGACTTAGCTGGATTTTCTTGCCGTGGGTCTCTTGCAAGGCTACAGTCACCTCAAGACTCACCTGACAAAGATTTCCTTCCTAGGTCATCCATATGGTTGTTGGCAGGATCATTTCCTAGCTGGCTATTGGACTGAGGCTTCAGGTCCTCACGAGTTGTTGGCCAGAGGCTTCCTTTGGTCCCTTGCTGCATGGGCTTCTTCATAGAGCATCTTGCAACATGGCTGCTTGCTTCATCAGACCAAGCAAGAGAGAAGGCCAAAGAAAGAGAAAGTTGAAAGTCACAGTCTTTTATAACCCAATATTGAAAGTGATCCATAGATTTTCTGTATTCTATTTATTAGAGGCAAGTTACTAGGTCCAGCCCTACTCAGAGGGGAGGGGACAACACAAGGGTGTGACTACCAGGAGGCTGGGATCATTGGGGCCATTTTGGAAGGCTGCATATTGAGTAAATAATTGTATTTTGTATGTTGCAACACTTTTAGATATATAATTAGGTTATTGTTAGCTGTCCTATCAGGAATGGCTCCCAGAAGTGGGAATACAGCCAAACAATGGAAGAAAAGGTAGACAGAATAGTTTGAGATGGATCATCTGGATTTTGAATGTCAAGCTAAGGAATTCATATTTTACTATAAAGGTAATAGGAGTCACAAAGATATTTGAGCACAGGGATGGTCCAGTTAGAGATGTGCTTGTAAAAGTTCAAATGGATTGGAGGGAAGGGAGACTGGGGATAGGGAGACTCATTTTCCTGCAATTGCAGTCATTTGGATGAGAGGAAATGAACAGGGTTGTTAAATAGAGTAAACGAAAGGAGGAAAAGATACTAGAGATACTGTGGAAGAAGAGTAGCAGAACTTGGTATCTATAAGTACGGATATCAGAATTGGTATTTTGAAAAAATAAATACAATCAATAAACTCTTAACTAGACTAAGAAAAAAGGAGAAGACTCAACTAAAAGCAGAAATGAAAGAGGAGCCATTACGGATGTCTCAGAAACAAAAAGGATCCTAAGGGACTGTTATGAACAGTTACATGTGAACAAACTGGATAACCTAGCAGAAATGGATAAATTATTGAAACATACAATCTACTAAGACTGAATCAAGAATAGATAGAAAGCCTGAACAGACCAATAACAAATAAGGAGATTGAAGTGGTAAAAAACCTTCCCCTACCAAGAAAGAAAAGCTCAGGACCAAATGGCTTCATGGCTGAATTCCACCAAATATTCAAAAAAGAACTGATACCAATTCTTCTTAATCACTTCCAAAAAATAGAAGTAGAAGGAATACTTTCAAATTCATTTTATGGGTCCAGTATCACCCTGATACCAAAGCCAAAGACACCACAAGAAAACTACAGGCTAATATCTCTGATGAACATGGGTGCAGAAATACTCAACAAAAGACTAGCAGACCAAATCCAACAATGCATAAAAAAGATTATATATCATGATTAAGTGGGATCTATCCCTGGAATACAAGTTTAATTTAATATACATAAATCAATCAATGTGATACACCACATTAAGAGGACAAAAGATGGAAATCACATGATCATCTCAATAGATGCACAAATACCTTTGACAAAGTTCAATATCCATTCAAGATGAAAACTCTCAACAAAATAGGTATAAAAAGAAATTTTCTCAACACAATAAAGGTCATTTATGAAAACCCCACAGATAACATCATAATCAATGGGAAAAACTAAAAACACTTTCTCTAAGTTCTGGTGTGGAAAAGATGCCCACTCTTACCACTTCTATTCAACAAAGTGATGAAAGTACTAGCAAGATCAATTAGACAAGAAAAACAAATAAAAGGAATCTAAACTGGAAAGGAAGAACTAAAATTATTTCTGTTTGCATAGGACATGATTCTATATGTAGAAACCCTGAAGACTCCACAAAAAAATTGTTGGAACAAATAAACAAATTCAGTAAAGGATATAAAATAATCATACAAAAATTGGGGCACCTGGGTGGCTCAGTTGGTCAAGGGTCTGCCTTCAGCTCAGGTCATGGTCCCAGTGCCCTGGCACCCCCATCGAGCCCCATGTTGAGCCTCAGGTCAGGCTCTCTACTCAGTGGGGAGTCTGCTTCTTCCTCTCCCTCTGCTCCCCCCCACCAACTCATGTTCTCTTTCTCAAATAAATAAATAAAATCTTCAAAAATCAGTTGCATTTCTTTACACCAACCATGCTCTATCTGAAAAGGAAATCAAGAGAATAATTCCGTTTATGATCGCATCAAAAAGAATAAAATGTTTAGAAATAAATTTAACCAAGGAGGAGAGAGATTTATACACTGAAAACTGTAAAACACTGATGAAAGAAATGAAGATGACACAAATAAATGGAAAGAATCTTGTGTTTGTGGATCAGAATTGGTATTGTTAAAATGTCCATACTACCCCAAGTGATACACAGATTCAACGCAATCCCTATCAAAGTTCCAATGGCATTTTTTACAGAAATAGAAAAAGCAATTCTAAAATTTGTGTGGAACCACAAAAGACTGCAAATAGCCAAAGCAATCTTGAAAAAGTAGAACAGAGTTGGAGGCATCACACTTCCTGATTCTGAATCACATAGCTTTGTAGCTATATTAATCAAAATAATATGGTACTGGCATAAAAGCAGACACATAGAGCAATGGAACAGAATAGAGAGCCCAGAAATAAACCAAAACATATACAATCAATTATTTTCAAGAAGGATGCCAAAAATATTCAATGGGGGAAGGACAGTCCCTTCAATAAATGATGTCAGGGAAACTAGATAACCCCCTGCAAAAGAATGAAATTGAATCCTTACTTACATCATACACAAAAATCAATTTAAAAATGGGTTGAAGAGTTAAGCATAAGATTTGAAACATTAAAACTCCTAGAAGAAAATATAGAGAAACATTTCCTTTACATTGGCCTTGGCAGTGACTTTTTGGATATGACATCAGAAGCTCAGGCAACAAAAGCAAAAAGTAAACAAGTGGGACTACAGCAAATTAATAAGCTTCTGCTAAGCAAAGGAAACAGTCAACAGAATGAAATTGCAACCTATGGACTGGAAGAAAATATTTGCAAATTATACATCTACTAAGGGCTTACTATCCAAAATATACAAGGAATTCATGTAGCTCAATAGCAAAAAACAATCTGATAAAACAGAGAAGGACTCGATTAGATATTTTTCCAAAGAAGACTTTCAAATGGCCAACAGGTATATGAAAAGGTGCTCAACATCACTAATTATCAGGGAAATGCGAACCAAAACAAAAATGAGATCACCTCACATCTGTTAGGATGGTTATTATCAAAAAATAGATTGCCGAGGATGTGAAGAAAAATCATCCCTGTACACTGTTGGTGGGAACATAAATTGGTACACCCATTATGGAAAACAGTTTGCAGGTTCCTCAAAAAATTAAAATAAAACTATCATCAGGTCCAGCAATCCCTCTTCTGGGTAAATACCCAAAGGAAATGAAATCAGTACCTTGAAGAGATAGCTGCACTTTCACATTCATTGCAGCATTATTCACAGTAGACAAGATATGAAAACAACCTGAGTGTCTGTTGATGGATGAATGGATTAAGAAATTGTGGTATATATATACAATAGAATATTACTTAGCCTTAAAAAGAAAGAGATCCCGCCATTTGCTACAACATGGATGAACATGGAGGACATTATGTTAAGTGAAATAAGCCAAACACAGAAAGAAAACAACTTCACAATCTCACTAATACGTGGAATCTAAGAAAAAGTTAAAAACAGAAAATCAGAGAGTAGAATGGGGGTGTCCAGGGGCAGGAAGTTGGGGGAATGTGGAGATGTTGGTCAAAGGGTACAAAGCTGCAGTTCTATTGGATGACTATGTCTAGAGACTTAATGTACAACATGATGACTACAGTTATAATATTGTATTGAATACTGGAAATTTGCCAAGAGTATAATTCAGGTGCTCTCATCACACACAGAAAAGGTAAGTGTGTGAGGAGATGATATGTCAAATACCTGACTGAGGTAATCGTTTCACTATGTGTATATATATTAAATCATTATGTTGTACCTCTTAAACACATACAATTTTTAATTAAAAAAAAAGAAGTAAGGACAGGAATGGGAGAAATTGAAACTGTCCCAGCTGTAGCCTGAGTGACCGGTTTGTGGTAATGGTGTACTAACTGAAACTGGAATCCAGTGAGGGGAAGAGAAATTCGGACGGAACGAGTGTGCCATTTCCCAGCAACAATGAGAGAGCAGGGATGTGTTTTGTGCCCCCGGCGCCTAGAGTAAGTGGCTAATCCTCTCTACACCAATGCCACTGCACTTACCTTCTGGGTAGTTTGTGCACAAATGAGCACCGTCTTCGGTGTGGGGTGAATCTCTGACAAAGCAGCCCTGGGTTTTCAGTTTCGGAGTTACACGGGAGGGCTAGAAGGAGTGTGTGATTCTCTGTCCTGCGACACCACCGGCCACTGTCTGCTTCGGGAACCTGTGTTCTGATGGCCCCTCTCCTCATGGGTACTGTTGCTGTTTTACAAAGCGTGGTTGGGAGGTGCCATTTTCCCATTGAAGAGGTGGTGAGTGAGGTCTGAGCAGAGCTCCTTCAATATGAGGTTTGAATTTGTTGGCTTCTTAAATGAGTTTTGAGTCACTCAACTCAAGCTTTCAATCTTTCTCATGCTAGACTGCAGGTTTTCCTAGAGATATCTTTTAGGATTTCCATGGCATACTAACATGAAACTGGATTGTAACCCTCATATTTGGGGCATGCTGGAAGTCCTGTAAGAAGGCCTGTAAGAAATGTGTTTCTTGCCCAGAGCTAAAGAGGTCCAAACAAAAAGCTGCTATATATATATAAGGAAGAGGAGGTTTGCATACCTTCTTTCATGCAATCCTCACAAAGACCCCATGGGGTGGCAGAAAGCCATATTGTCTCCATTTCCCAGATCAGGAAACCAAGGTTTACAGAGATTGAGCAATGTGACCAAAACCATATGGCTGAAATGTGATGAAGTTGGAATAAATGGAAAATATGTAAAGGGGAAATATGACTATGTGAGCACTTTCTTTGGGGGCAATATTTACTGTTTTTCCTTCTATCACTTTTTTTTTTCTAGGTAGAAGACAAGAAATTTTGTTGAAAAGTAGAAAGTTACATATTCTTTTCCTACTTTTGAAAATTAATACGTTAGGGGAATTGAAATCACTTTGCCTGTGCTTGTATACTCTCTCCACCTTCCATTCTAATTTGCATTGAATGGCAAGATGATTCTTCCCGCCATGTCCTTTCCATAAAGTCACTCTCCTGGGACCAACCATCGGTGAGTCCCCAGTGCATACAGGATATGGTCCAACTTGCTTAGTCTGGAGATTCTCGACTTTTTCTTCTTGTTTTATATTCACAGTATTCTCTGAAATATTTGAATCATTTACTGCACGCTTGAAGGGATGAAAAGACTCAAAATCACAGAAAACTTGTCAGCAATCACTGCAACACCAGCCCCCATCACAGTAGCAAGTTGTCTCGTGACGCCCACAAAGGCAGTGACAGGAAGCATGGCGTCCCGTTCTCTTGGCCACTCTTTGGTGCTGCGTTGTAGGTTGAGCCCAGTGCCAGGGCCACGCTTTCCTACCTTAGAAGAAATGTTCCCTCGGCTTCCAGAGTCACGCCGTCTTCCTTGCTTGAGGACTCGGTCTGCCCTCTTCGTGGCAGCAAGCTTTAGAGCTGCTCTCCACTGCTTCGCGCAACTCTCCCGGCTTGTAATCTGTCATAAAGACACGTGGCTTTAACCGTGGCGGTCCTCAGTGGTCGCACAAATATATTATTCGCATGAACAGAACATCGCGGCTGGTGACGGCAGCACACCTGTTGAGAGTCACCTGTGCGGGTGTGTCTGCCTCCCATAGGCGCTCTGTGCTCCTGCCACAGCGCTTTACTCAGGAGCATCCCCACCTTGTTCTCTTCCCCTTCCCCTTCTCCATCTCCTTCTCCTTTTTAAAATTTTATCTATTTGAGAGAGGGCACACAAGCAAGGAGAGAGGCAGAGAGAGAGAGGGAGAAGCAGACTCCCTGCTGAGCAGGGAGTCCGATGCGGGGCTCCATCCCAGGACCCTGGAATCATGACCTGAGCTGCTGAAGGCAGACACTTAACGGACTGAGCCACCCAGGCGCCCCTCTTCTCCTTCTTCTGAAAGCCTAACTACACTTCATGCTCTGGTCTAATTTTCATTTCTACCCTGGCGCTTTCCTAATGACTCCAGCCCCTGGTGGTCTCCTCCTCTGAGCTCCGCTGCCGTCTTTTCTCTGCGCAGCTCATTCGGTGCTGCACGTCAGCTCCTGTGTGTGTGCGTCCCTGCTTCAACAACACTGTGATTGCCTTGAGGGCCGGGCCCATGTGTCACCCACTGCAGCTGACATACTGATTTTGTGCATACTAGGTGCCCAGAAGTCTAAGTCCGAGGACAGTTTAAACCCATTTAAGGGGGCGTCTGGATGGCTCAGTTGGTTGAGTGTCTGCCTTCAGCCGCTCATGATCCCGGTGTCCTGGGATCGAGCCTGTAGTCAGGCTCTCCCTGCCCAGTGGGGAGTCGGATTCTCCCTCTCCCTCTGCCTCTCCCCCTACTTGTGCACTCTCTCTCTCTCTCTCAAATAAATAAATAAAATCTTTTAAAAAAATAAACCCATTTGAGTATGTTTCCCTATATGAGGCATTTCCAGGATGGCTGTTTAAAAACAACCAGCTATGGGGCGCCTGGGTGGCTCAGATGGCTAAGCGTCTGCCTTCGGCTCAGGTCATGATCTCAGGGTCCTGGGAACGAGTCCCACATCGGGTTCCCTGCTCAGTGCAGAGCCTGCTTCTCCCTCTGCTTGTGCTCTTCTGTCTATCTCTCTGTCAAATAAATAAATAAAATCTTTAAAAAAAAAAAAAAAAACAACCAGCTATGTTATCCCGCTAAAAATTATCCTGTGGGTGCGCTTGGGCTGTGGGGAAATTGTTACTGTTGCTGTTGCATAATCTTATATTCTTTTCAAGATGCCCTTGTGGAGCTCTGTTCACCTTTTCCTAAGATAGAGTTGCTGAATTCCCATCTTGTGGCACACTTCATGCTACCTTGAGAACTTCTGCTGTTTTATCATTCCTTCCAACTCGTCCCCAGTTTTCTGGATTTGCTGGTGACATGGGGACGAAGCAGGCTGCCCAGTCGAGGGGTGGATCTGGGCAACATTCTGTGACACAATGGATTCCTTGTACATATTTAAGAATTTGGCAGGGAGCACAGTCTGCTTGTATGGGCTTTAAAAGAAAATTGGGTTAAAAGGATGGTGGGGGGATGTGTGGGAAGTGTATTGATGACTGCTATGGAAAGGTAATCTTTTTACAATTTAAGCATGCCCATTACCTGCATTTTCTAACCACCCCCCACTCCACCCCTGCCACCTGAATTTTCTTATCACATGAGAATTTGGCCTTGTGTGTCTATTGGATTACCGAGTATTATTATTTAGAATATACTCTTTCTGTTGGTGTTGAAATTCCTTACAGAACAGTCTGTGTTCACAGCTTTTTCTAGTGTGGTGGTTTCGGTCCTGGGTGTGCATTATAATCATGGGAGGAACTTTAAAAAAAATCCGCCCCCCTTCCCAGACCAATTAAATCAAAATCTCCAGCATTGGGGCTGGGGCTGGGTACTTTTTCAAAAGGCTCTCACAAGATTCAAATGTACCTCTCAGGCTGAGAACCTCTGATGTAGCGGGCTCCCTGTGATCTCAGCTGGGGCTGGTTGGAAAGGCCTGCTTGGTGGTGAGCGGCAGTATTGACTTTTGCCTGGCTCGGTAATTACTTCTGTATTTCCTTTTTATAGAAATTATATGAGAAGAAACTTGGGAGAAGAGATAATCAGAGGGGCTTGAGATTCATCACAGAGCTCCTTACTGACCAGAGCAAATGTAGATGCAGATTATTAGTCAAAAGCCTTCTAACGTCTTACACTGAAGTTCATGCTTTGTAAAAATTGTCCATACATTTAAGAATGATAGTTAGTAGGTCCAAATGTCTGTTAAGCAAGTTGTTTATTTGCTATTTTCTCAAAAAAGTAAGGAGTGGGCACAGGGACTTATAGTTTTATATTAGACAAGGTAGTTAACAAAAATTGCTAGGGTGGCTCAGTTGGTTGGGTTAAGCATCTGCCTTCGGCTTAGGTCATGATCCCAGGGTCCTGGGATAGAGTCCCATCAGGGTCCCTGCTCAGTGGGGAAACTGCTTCTCCCTCTGCCCCTTTCCCACTTGTTTTTTCTCTCTCTTTCTCTCTCAAATAAATAAATAAAATCTTTAAAAAATTGTCAACCTATGGGCTTCTGCTGAGCCTCATTTAGGGGATCTCACATAAGACTGTGAACTTTTCCCTCAACCATTGGCAGAGGACAACTGGACACCACTTGCTGCAGAATTCTGTGTCCTGCCGTTCATTTTTATAGACATCCGGAGAAACATTTGATGAACATAGAAAATAACTCCCTCGGGAGAAAAATCAGTAATTACTTTCTTGTTACTGAACATGCTGTTAAGCTTGTAGAATTTTATTTTATTGCTTGGTGAATTGATCCTTTCTAAGAAGCGATTCTACAGGGATACATGGGGAATGTCAAATCCCTCTGATACCTGCTGAGAGACCTTTTTTTTTTTGACTCTTTAAAAGAACCACATCTAGTATCGGAACAAACCCAAATTCACCTATTTATTAATTGTACCAGCACTTAAACTCCCCACTTATTTTCATTTATTATTCACTCTGCTCCCTGCTTTCTCCTTTTAAATATATCCAATTATTTCCTACACTTTGTTAAATTTTTTTTTTTTCCTTGGGTGGTCCTAATATTCCCCTGAAACCTTCTACTCCAATGGTCTTAAACTTCTTTGTAAATGGCAACTCCATCCCTCCGATTGCTCAGGCCTAAGACTTTGGGGATAGCCTTGATCATCTCAGCTGCAAGTCCTCCTCAAGGATTGTCAGCTCTACTTTCAGAGTGTATCTCGAATTTTGCTACCTGCGCTGCTGCACCGCGGTCCAGGTCATCCTTCTCTTGATATTGCTCACCCTCCTGACTCTTCCTCCTTCTGCCCTTCACCCCCAATCTGTTCCTAGCATAGCAGACAGGGATCCTTTGAAGTATTAAGTAAGATGGCATCATTCTTAAGTCCAAGTCCTCCAATAGCTTTCTGCTCCACTTAGTGTAAAAGCCATAATCCTTACAGGGCCCGAGGCTCTGAATAATCTGGCACTGCTGTGGCCATATCATCTATGGCTTTCTCCCTTGGCCACTCAACTCCAGCCACACTGACTTTGTACTCTTTCTAGAACCAACCAGACTCTCTCCTACCTCTGGACATTTACAATGGGTGTTTCCTCCACCTGGAACACTCCTCCTCCAGATATCCCTATGCCTGGCTCCTTCACCTCTTTCAAGTCTCAGACCTTTTCTTTCTTTTTTTTTTCTTGTAATTTTTATTTAAATTTTACTTAACATACAGTACAATATTGGTTTCAGGAATAGAATTCAGGGATTCAGCGCTTAAATACAACACCTAGCGTTCATCAGAACAAGTGCCCTCTGTAATCCCCATCACCCATCTAACCCATCCCCCATCCACTTCCCTCTATCAAACCTTAGTTTGTTCTCTTTCATTAAGTCTCTTACGATTTATTTCCCTCTCTCCTTTTTCCCCCCTCCCCATATGTTCATATGTTTTGTTTCTTAAATTCTACATCTGAGTGAAATCATACAGTATTTGTCTTTCTCTGACTGATTTATTTTGCTTAGCACAATACACTCTAGCTCCATCCATGTCATTGCAAATGGCAAGATTTCATTTTTTTGATGGCCGAGTAATATTCCATTTATGTATATACCCCATCTTCTTTTTTTAAAATTTTTATTGTTATGTTAATCACCATATATTACATCATTAGTTTTTATGTAGTGTTCCATGATTCATTGTTTGTGCATAACACCCAGTGCTCCATGCAGAACGTGCCCTCCTCAATACCCATCACCAGGATAACCCATCCTCCCACACCCCTCCCCACTAGAACCCTCAGTTTGTTTTTCAGAGTCCATCGTCTCTCATGGTTCGTCTCCCCCTCCGATTTACCCCCTTCATTCTTCCCCTCCTGCTATCTTCTTCTTCTTCTTTTTTTTTTTCTTAACATATATTGCATTATTTGTTTCAGAGGTACAGATCTGTGATTCAACAGTCTTGCACAATTCACAGCGCTCACCATAGCACATACCCTCCCCAGTGTCTATCACCCAGCCACCCCATCCCTCCCACCCCACCCCCCACTCCAGCAACCCTCAGTTTGTTTCCTGAGATTAAGAATTCCTCATATCAGTGAGGTCATATGATACATGTCTTTCTCTGATTGACTTATTTCAGTCAGCATAACACCCTCCAGTTCCATCCACGTCATTGCAAATGGCAAGATCTCATTCCTTTTGATGGCTGCATAATATTCCATTGTATATATATACCACCTCTTCTTTATCCATTCATCTGTCGATGGACATCTTGGCTCTTTCCATAGTTTGGCTATGGTGGACATTGCTGCTATAAACATCAGGGTGCACATAGCCTTTCGGATCCCTACTTTTGTATCTTTGGGGTAAATACCCAGTAGTGCAATTGGTGGAGTCTTTTGGGTTTTCAACATAAAGTATCATATCATCTGCAAACAGTGAGAGTTTGACTTCTTCTTTGCTGATTTGGATGCCTTTGATTTCTTTTTGTTGTCTGATTGCTGTGGCTAGGACTTCTAGTACTATGTTGAATAGCAGTGGTGATAGTGGACATCCCTGCCGTGTTCCTGACCTTAGGGGGAAAGCTCTTGGTTTTTCCCCATTGAGAATGATATTCGCTGTGGGTTTTTCATAGATAACTTTTATGATATTGAGGTATGTACCCTCTATCCCTATACTCTGAAGAGTTTTGATCAAGAAAGGATGCTGTACTTTGTCAAATGCTTTTTCTGCATCTATTGAGAGGATCATATGATTCTTGTTCTTTCTTTTGTTAATGTATTGTATCACGTTGATTGATTTGCGGATGTTGAACCAACCTTGCAGCCCAGGGATAAATCCCACTTGGTTGTGGTGAATAATCCTTTTAATGTACTGTTGGATCCTATTGGCTAGTATTTTGGTGAGAATTTTTGCATCCATGTTCATCAAGGATATTGGTCTATAATTCTCCTTTTTGATGGGGTCTTTGTCTGGTTTGGGGATCAAGGTAATGGTGGCCTCATAAAATGAGTTTGGAAGTTTTCCTTCCATTTCTATTTTTTGGAACAGTTTCAGAAGAATAGGTATTAATTCTTCTTTAAATGTTTGGTAGAATTCCTCTGGGAAGCCATCTGGCCCTGGGCTTTTGTTTATTGGGAGATTTTTGATGACTGCTTCAATTTCCTTAGTGGTTATAGGTCTGTTCAGGTTTTCTATTTCTTCCTGGTTCAGCTTTGGTAGTTGATACATCTCTAGGAATGCATCCATTTCTTCCAGATTATCTAATTTGCTGGCATAGAGTTGCTCATAATATGTTCTTATCATTGTTTGTATTTCTTTGGTGTTGGTTTTGATCTCTCCTCTTTCATTCATGATTTTGTTGATTTGGGTCATTTCTCTTTTCTTTTTGATAAGTCTGGCCAGGGGTTTATCAATCTTGTTAATTCTTTCAAAGAACCAGCTCCTAGTTTCGTTGATCTGTTCTACTGTTCTTTTGGTTTCTATTTCATTGATTTCTGCTCTGATCTTTATTATTTCTCTTCTCCTGCTGGGTTTAGGCTTTATTTGCTGTTCTTTCTCCAGCTCCTTTAGGTGTAGGGTTAGGTTGTGTACTTGAGACCTTTCTTGTTTCTTGAGAAAGGCTTGTATTGCTATATACTTTCCTCTTAGGACTGCTTTTGCTGCATCCCAAAGATTTTGAAGAGTTGTGTTTTCATTTTCATTGGTTTCCATGAATTTTTTTAATTCTTCTTTAATTTCCTGGTTGACCCATTCATTCTTTAGTAGGATGCTCTTTAGCCTCCATGTATTTGAGTTCTTTCCGACTTTCCTCTTGTGATTGAGTTCTAGTTTCAAAGCATTGTGGTCTGAAAATAGGCAGGGAATGATCCCAATCTTTTGGTACTGGTTGAGACCTGATTTATGACCTAGGATGTGATCGATTCTGGAGAATGTTCCATGGGCACTAGAGAAGAATGTGTATTCTGTTGCTTTGGGATGGAATGTTCTAAATATGTCTGTGAAGTCCATTTGGTCCAGTGTGTCATTTAAAGTCTTTATTTCCTTGTTGATCTTTTGCTTAGATGATCTGTCCATTTCAGTGAGGGGGGTGTTAAAGTCCCCCACTATTATTGTATTGTTGTCGATGTGTTTCTTTGCTTTCGTTATTAATTGCCTTATATAATTGGCTGCTCCCATGTTAGGGGCATAGATATTTACAATTGTTAGATCTTCTTGTTGGATAGACCCTTTAAGTAGGATATAGTGTCCTTCCTCATCTCTTATTACAGTCTTTGGTTTAAAATCTAATTTGTCTGATATAAGGATTGCCACCCCAGCTTTCTTTTGGTGTCCATTAGCATGGTAAATGGTTTTCCACCCCCTCACTTTCAATGTGGGGGTGTCTTTGGGTCTAAAATGAGTCTCTTGCAGACAGCATATCAATGGGTCTTGTTTTTGAATCCCATCTGATAGCCTGTGTCTTTTGATTGGGGCATTTAGCCCATTTACATTCAGGGTAACTATTGAAAGATAGGAATTTAGTGCCATTGTATTGCCTGTAAGGTGACTGTTACTGTATATTGTCTGTGTTCCTTTCTGGTCTATGTTGCTTTTAGGCTCTCTCTTTGCTTAGAGGACCCCTTTCAATATTTCTTGTAGGGCTGGTTTTGTGTTTGCAAATTCCTTTAGTTTTTGTTTGTCCTGGAAGCTTTTTATCTCTCCTTCTATTTTCAATGACAGCCTAGCTGGATATAGTATTCCTGGCTGCATATTTTTCTCATTTAGTGCTCTGAATATATCATGCCAGTCCTTTCTGGCCTGCCAGGTCTCTGTGGATAGGTCTGTTGCCAATCTAATGTTTCTACCATTGTAGGTTACATATCTCTTCTCCCAAGCTCCTTTCAGGATGTTCTCTTTGTCTCTGAGACTCGTAAGTTTTACTATTAGATGTCAGGGTGTTGACCTATTTTTATTGATTTTGAGAGGGGTTCTCTGTGCTTCCTGGATTTTGATGCCTGTTTCCTTCCCCAAATTAGGGAAGTTCTCTGCTATAATTTGCTCTAATATACCTTCTGCCCCTCTCTCTCTTTCTTCTTCTTCTGGGATCCCAATTATTCTAATGTTGTTTTGTCTTATGGTATCGCTTATCTCTCGAATTCTGCCCTCGTGATCCAGTAGTTGTTTATCTCTCTTTTTCTCAGCTTCTTTATTTTCCATCATTTGGTCTTATGTATCACTAATTCTCTCTTCTGCCTCAATTATCCTAGCAGTTAGCGCCCCCATTTTTGATTGCACCTCATTAATAGCCTTTTTGATTTCGACTTGGTTGGATTTTAGTTCTTTTATTTCTCCAGAAAGCATTTCTCTAATAACTTGCATGCTTTTTTCAAGCCCAGCTAGTATCTTTAAAGTGATGATTCTGAACTCTAGATCTGACATCGTACTAATGTCGGTATTGAGTAGGTCCCTGGCAGTCAGTACTATCTCTTGTTCTTTTTGTTGAGGTGACTTTTTCCGTCTTGTCATTTTGTCCAGAGGAGAATAGACTATTGAGAGAACAAAATGCTAACAGGGTAACAATGTCCCCAGAAAATATACTCTAAACAAATCAGAAAAGACCTGAAGCCAGGGGAAAAGAAAGGGAAAGAAAGAAAAAAGAAAAAGAAAAAAAAAAAAGAAGAAGAAAAAGATAAAAACAAACAAAAACAGAACAAAAAAAAAACCCAGAATATGATCAAATGTGATCAGGCTGGTGCATAGATCAGTGCCACACACTAGATTTTGGGTGTATTTTGGTCTGTTAGAAGAAAGCGCCTCCCAAAATTTTAAAGAAAGAAAAACTTATATATGTACAAAAATAAGGGTTGATATGATGAAGGGATGGAATATGACTGTAAAGATGAAAATTATAAAAAATTTTATAAAAGGAATTGATAAGGAGTTGTTTGAAAAAAGAAAGAAGAGGATTTAAAAGAAAAAAGGGAGAGAATGTGATCAGGCAGGAGAGTAGAACAAAACCATACACTAGAGATTTAGGGTATATTTTGATCTGTTAGAAGAAACTATCTCAAAATTTTAAAGAGAGAACAACTTATATATATATGCCAAAAATAAGGGTAACTACTATGAAGGGATAGAATATGACTCTAAAAATGAAAAATAAAAATGTTTTTTAAAAAAGGGATTGATAAGATGTTGGTTGAAAAAGGGAAAAAGAAAAATTCAAAAAAAAAGACAGTTAAAAAAAATAATTAACTTTGAAAGACTAAAGAATCATGGTAAAAAAGCCATGAATTCTATGTGCAGTATTCCCCTAGCGCTGGAGTTCTGCCGTTCTCATTGATCGGTAAACTTGGTCTTGGCTGGCTGTTCTCGCTGATCTTCTGGGGGAGGGGCCTGTTGCCGTGGTTCCCAAATGTCTTTGCCGGAGGCGGAATTGCCCCGCCCTTGCCCGTGCCGGACTAAGTAATCTGCTCGGGTTTGCTCTCCAGAGCTTTTGTTCCCTGCAAGTTTTCGGTACAGCTTTGGAGGCCGAGAGTGAAAATGGCGGCCTCCCAATCTCTGCCTCGGAGGAGCCGAGAACTCAGGGCCCCGCTCCTCAGTGAGCCCCCAGAGAAAAGCCGTCAGTCACTCCCGTCTCCCCGGTCTCCGGCCGCACTCCGTGCTCACCCGGCCTGTGACCGAGCGTTTCTCTCTCTGGCACCCGACCCCGGGTGGAGTCTCCAAACCCAACAGATCCCTGCGGTGCGCTCCCGCGCCGCTCCTCCCAGGGGAGGAAGGGGAGTTTCCCCGGATCTGCCACTTGTTGGGTCCCTGCTGGAGGAGCAGTGGCCCGACTGTGCCGCGGATCACGGTTTATGGCAACCCCGGGCTGTGAGCCCGCGCCTCGGCTCCGTCTCTGCAGCTGGCTTCCCTGCTCCGATACCTGGGAGCTCTGCCGCACTCAGGCACCCCCGATCTTTCTGTGACCCCGAGGGTCCTGAGACCACACTGTCCCACGAGAGTTCCACCCCCCGCTTAGCCACCGGAGCGACGTCCCTCAGTGGAGCCGACTTCTAAAAGTTCCGATTTTGTGCTCTGTGGCTCTATCACTTGCCAGAAGCGGCCACTGGAGGGCCCCTCCCCCGCCGTCTATCCTCCTGAATATCGCCTCGGATTCACTTCTCCGCACGTCCTACCTTCCAGAAAGTGGTCACTTTTCTGGTCAGAGAGATGTTGCTATTCTTTTCTTCGATCTCCTGTTGAGTTTGTAGGTGTTCAGAATGGTTTGATCCCTATCCAGCTGAATTCCTGAGACCAGACGAAATCCAGGTCTCCTACTCCTCAGCTGTCTTGCTCCGCCCCCACACTCTATACCCCATCTTCTTTATCCATTCATCAGTCGATGGATGTTTGGGTTCTCTCCGTAGTTTGGCTATTGTTGACAATGTGCTATAAACTCAGGGTGCATGTACCCCTTCGAATCTGTATTTTTGTTTCTTTTGGGTAAATACCTAATAGTGGAAGGGCTGGATCATAGGGTAGTTCGATTTTTAACTTTTTGAGGAAACTCCATACTGTTTTTCAGAGTGGCTGCACAGTTTGCATTCCCACCAACAATGCAAGAAGTTTCCCCTTTCTCAGTGAGGCCTTTTCTGGTAACCCTAATAACAAATGAAAATTGCAACTCTTGTATCATCCTTCCCTGCCATGTTTTTCTCCAAAACACTTCCCATCATCAAATATATTACATATGTTATCTATCTATCTATCTATCCATCATCTCTCTATTGTCCTTCAGCTAGCCCAAGCTCTTGAGAAATAGGGATTTTGGTCACTGCTTTGTTGCTGGAGTCTAAAACAATGCCCAACACTGTAGATGTTTAGTAAACATTTGATGATTAAACATTAAATGAATGAGTAATGTATGCTAATTTTTACCTTTAATGATTCAGGCTTCTGACCTAGTTACCAAACTTTTGTGATACATGCAAACAGCATTCTAGATTTTAAGGGTAATGTTTTGTTGATTAACTGTTTACAAATCTTTTAAGTGATATAATTTATTCTAGTAGGCTAGTAAGGATCATCTGAAAGCATCAAAATGGTCCTCCAGGCTTCCTCAAATTATTGCCAGTTGTTAGAATATTGTTCTTATTTTCCCTGATCCTGGGAAATGTAATATAAAATCAGCTGAAATTCCAGGGGCATCAGTCAGTTAAGTGCCTGACTCTTGTTTTTGGCTCAGATCATGATCTCAAAGTTGTGAGATTGAGACCTGCGTTGGGCTCCATGCTGGGCATGGAGCTTGCTTAAGATTCTCTCTCTCTGGGACGCCTGGGTGGCTCAGTTGGTTAAGTGTCTGCCTTTGGCTCAGGTCATGATCCCAGGGTTCTGCAATCGAGTCCCACATCGGGCTCCTTGCTCAGTGGGGAACCTGCTTCTCCTGCTGCCTGCCACTCCCCCCTGCTTGTGCATGCTCTCTGTCTCTCTCTGACAAATAAATAAATAAAATCTTAAAAAAAAAGATTCCTATCCCTCTCCCTATCCCTATCCCTCTCCCTCTGCCCCCACTGTCTCTAAAAAAATTTTTTTTTTCAAAAATTAAATAAAATCAGCTGAAATTCCATACTGAAAGATGTCTACAGGGTAGAGAAAAATTTCAAAAAGTACAAGGAAACAAAATAGTAAAGGATGCAACATTTAGGACATTATCCCTCTGAAAGGTGAGATTATGAGTGACTTTTATTTTTTTATGTTTGTGAGTTACAATTTTTATACAATGAATCTAAATAATATTTGAAATGATTTAAAAAACCCAATTTTTAAAAATAAAATAGGAAAAGATGTTACCTATCATGCTTTTAACAATATGTTTTCGGTTTCTGTGTATAAGTATATGCAAGGAAGGCAGAATAGATGTAGTGCCAGACTGCATGCTGCCAGAAGCTTCCAAGCCTTTGTAAATGATAGGCCCAGAGTCATTAGTTCATTCATTCATTCACTGAAAAATATTAGTTCGTACCTCTTAGGTACTGGGTATTATGTCAAGTCCTGGGGCTATAGCAACAAACAAGATGGCAGGCTCCTTCAGAGCCTTTGCATTGCTTAAAGTTCCTCTGCTCCCCTGGAGCATGGTGCAAATATGCTGTGCAATAATACTAACCCCAAATGCATGGGATGGATTTTTGAGAAGGAAATACTGACAATGACAAATAATAGATGAGCTGATTACAGATTTTGCTAAGAGTTATTTGAGTGGGCGAAGGTGGTCACAAGACTGACAAGTTGTCTTTTAAGCTGGGGCCAGAGCATGAGGTCAAGGCAACTCAATAAGAGTGTTCCAGGCAGAGGGAAAGAAAAGGAGACCAGGAAGTTTGGACCATAGTGAGCAAGGGGCAGAATCCAACAAAATGACGCCAGAAAGGTAGTGGGAGCCCAATCATGCAGGGCTTAGGGCTGTGGTAAGGAGCATGGATGGCATTCTAAGTGCAGTAAGGCTATGAGTGGTTTTTTTTTTTTTTTAAGATTTTATTTATTTATTTGAGAGAGAGAGAGAATGAGATAGAGAGAGAGACGCATGAGAGGGGGGAGGGTCAGAGGGAGAAGCAGACTCCCTGCTGACCAGGGAGCCCAATGTGGGACTTGATCCCGGGACTCCAGGATCATGACCTGAGCCGAAGGCAGTCGCTTAACCAACTGAGCCACCCAGGTGCCCAGGCTATGAGTGGTTTTAGAAAGGGGGGTGGGGTGGGTGGGTCACAATCTAATTCTGTTTTAAGGTCTCTCTGGCCATTGAATGGAGATGATGTAAAGGGATAAAAGTTGAAAGAAAATAACCTGTTGGAAGGTTTTTGTTGCAGACTAGGCAGGAGGTGGTCTAAATCCTAAATAGCTGGATTTAGGACACATTTTGGAGGTAATGCTACGACAGCTTGCTGATAGATTAGATGTGGTGGGTGACAGAGGTTTAGAGGTCGAGAAGGTGATGGGGGCTGGAGACTGAAGGAAAAGGGTTAACCTAAGGATGACTCCTAAATCTTTGATTGAGCAACTGGGTGCATATGAAAGCCTGGGGAGAAATAGGATTTGAGGGGATGAAAAGAATTTTGTTTTGGTCATAAGTTGGAAATGCCTATTTCCATCCAAGTGGAAGTGCCGAATAGCGAGAAACATGAACGTGGAGTTCACAAATAAAGTCTAGATTGGAGATTCAAACTTGGAGAACATCCATATATGGACTTTCTGATGCATAGGAACACTTAGGAGATGAACCTGTAGATACAGAAGAGACTAAGCCCTGGACAAAGCCCTGAAGTGCCCCGGTCTTTAGAGACTTTAGAAGGAGGAGGTAGCAAAAGTGATGGAGAAAAAAAATGGACCTAGAAGTAGGAGGAAAATCAGGGTAGGTTATCATGGGAACCAAGAGACAATAATGTTTAAAGAATGAGGGACTGCTGAACTGTGTCCAGTCCTACTCAAAAGTCAAGGAAGATAACAACAGAAATGTGACCATCAAACTTGGTGCCTTGGTCAGGGGTCTCAGTGAAGTGGTGGACAAACCGCTCTGAGCAGCCTTGATGTTCTTAGCTCTGACCCACACAGCCCAGGGCTTAGCTGAGTTCTAGGTGTTTTGCTGATGCCACTCAGGTGGTCCAGGTGTGTACCTTCTCTGATTCTCCTAGCAACTGGTCTGACCTTCCCTCTCTGCTTTCATGGAGTTGAGGGGTCATTATGGATACGCTCGATCCAAAAAGAGGACATAAAATGTGCTCCATGGAGGCTGGACATCTCTGGCACTGCTCAAGTGTGCTGTAACTTCCTAGATGGCAGATACGTAGGCGTGATGGAATGAAGAGGGCCAAAAGCCTGTTGACATTCCTCCCATCAAGAGGTGGGGTCTGTTATCCTTCCCTTGAAACTACATGGGCTCTATGGCTACATTGACAGACTATAACAGAAGCATGAGAAAGATGTTGGGCCAGTGTCCAGTCCTGGCCTTAAGAGATCGGACCTTCTACTTCCTGTCTCTTGGAATGCTAGCTAACATCTGGAGCCCTGAGACACCATGTAAGCACCCGGCTAACCTGCTGGAGAAATGACATGGAGAGATCCTGAGACTGCTTGGAGGACAAGGGGAGCCCCGCTGAGCCCAGCCTTCTAGGCATGTGAATGAGACTGTCTTACAGCCTTCAGACGAGCCCAACTGCATATCATCGAATGGCCCCGTTTGATGTTTGGGGGACAGGATTTCTAACCTAAGATATAGTAACATGTTTACTGTTTTGAGCCACAGAATTTTAGGGTAGGTCGTTGTAATATATAATTAGTCCTAGATAATTAGAACCCTGGGAGGCCCTTGGACATTCAAGCCAGCAGTCCTTAGGCAGAAAGCCCACTGCCCTTCGCACAGAAACAAGTATGTTTCTTTGTCGGTATTTGAATTACCAATTTTTATTTGAAGCCAATAACATGTTGACTTTTTTTAGTTTGTAAGAGTCAAAAAAAAAAAAGAGAGAGAGAGAGAGAGAAAAAACTTAAGAAACTGCCAAATAGCTACTAAACCGAAATTTTCAGTGAATGTAGAGAATAACCTAGTTTGCCTAGCTTTCTTCCCATAGGGCTGCTATTATCTGCTCCTTAACACCTGTAGTACGATCGCTGATGTTCATAATGCTGACCCTGATTTTCTCTACTTTGATTTTGAATCTTATTTTAGCGTTAAGTGTTGCATAGGTGATACCACAGGACAGTGATGTAATTGATGGAAAAGTGCCAAGAGACACAGTTAAAGGATGTAAAAATTATTTAATTGCAAAGGAAACAGAAATTTACCTCGAGGCAGGTAACCATGCAAATCAGACAATGCAGCATGCTCCCAGAAAGTGGTGCAAGCTTTCCAGATCCCCAAGTTTCCCATGAGGACTTTGGCGGTTAGAGAAGGATCAGCATGGCCTGAGGACATCACTGGTCTACACTCGGGCTAGGACTAGGGCGAGGGAAATGAAGTGACTGGGGCACAAAATTTAAGGAGGCGCTCGCTCTCAGGGGTGTGCAAAAGCCCAGTCAGTGCCTAAGGGTGAACAGCATCTTATATTTGCAATGGGTGGGGGAGGGGGCAGTCACTTCCCTCACCCTTGTCCAGGCCCTGGCCCCAGTCTCTCCCAACTGTTCTGGATTTCCTGTACGCCCGCCTCCTCAACAGGTCCACATCGCAACTGCTGTAGAACAACTCTTACGGAGCCTGGTCAATCTGCTTACCAGGTGGCTGGATATTATCCCTGGGTCCTCATCACAGCTGTGACCCCAAATCACCAGGCCCCTTGCCAGGCCCCCTGTAGGGTGCATCTTCTTGGTGGTGTGTAAGGACCCAGTGTAGGAGGGCTGGGACCTCTGGATGAACTTGGCCATGAACATTGGCAAGGCCTGGGGCTTCTTCGAGAGGGGAGATGTGGTCATTGTGCTGAACTAGGGGTGCCCTGGCTCTGGTTTCACCCACACCATGCACGTAATCACTCCAGGGCTCCTCCTTCAGCTCCTATGCTGTGCCCTGGGCCATCCATTAGGCCAGCAACACTTGCAGTGTTCACTCTGGGCTGTCATGTGGCATCGGTGGGCAGAACATCAGGGAAGAAGATGAACACCTCTGTGAAATGTGGCTGTTTTTACGATCCCACCCAGCCCCAACCCTGCAAGCCTGCTTTGTCCTCATCCAGTGCCCACCCTGCATACCCCACACGGTTGCCTCTAGCTTGTCCCCTAGAAACAAGCAGTGGCCTTTCTCTTTCATCCAAGATGCCCTTCTCCATCCACGTCCCCCACTGGTAGTCACTGTACAGTTTTTTTATTCATGAGTTTGGGTTCCTCCCCACTCCAGTCTTCAACTTGGGATTAGTAACTTACTTGTCTGGTTTCTTGGAGGTAGCTCTGCATGTTTGTCCACAGGTGGTCTTTTGGATGTCTTTCAGAAAGTGGTTCTTTTATATGATTTGCCATGGAATGTGTTCTAAGAAATCATTCTTCTATCACATGGCAACAACAATTTTTTTTTGCTAAGAATAAGCTATTGCTAAGTGATAATTTCAGCACCTGGTGAAATGGAGGTCAGTTTCCCAGGCCTCTCTGGATATTGAGAACAGAACCAGGCTTTAGGCTTGCTGGAAATCTATTTCTGCAAATTTATTTTTTTTAATATTGTAGTTGACCAGAGTATTTGATTTAACCAGTCTTCCCCAACCATGGGGAAAGACAAAGAATTGATAATATTTGAGATGCTGGTGGTTGTCCACAGATCAACTTCACTCAAATGGGAAAGTTAGTAAGTGAACTTCCCTGCTGAGTTTGTTTCTCCAGGCCCCTTAATGTCTTGCTTTAGTTTTGCCCTTCTAGTAATGCCCTTATTACCTGCTGGTGCAGTTAATGTGGTGCATGAACACACCTTTCATCTTACCATAAAAACCTATTGGTTATTTAAAATTTGCTTTTGTCTGATGGTAGACTGAACTGTGAAGTGAATTTTTACACTAAATTGTAATTGCTATTTGCTAAAAGAGCCAACTTTAGAGTCTGGATTCTAGTATAATTTGGTGTGCTATCACAAAAATCTGAAAGTCTAGGAAGAAGTTGCCTGTGTGACTTTGAAATTGTGGCTGAATGACATTGTTTTATTTTTTTTTTTTAAGATTTTATTTATTCATTTGACAGGGAGAGAGACAGCGAGAGAAGGAACACAAGCAGGGGGAGTGGGAGAGGGAGAAGCAGGCTTCCCGCTGAGCAGGGAGCCCAATGCGGGACTCGATCTCAGGACCCTGGGATCATGACCTGAGCCGAAGGCAGATGCTTAATGACTGAACCACCCAGGTGCCCCGAAATGACATTGTTTTAGCTTTTGACTTGTTTTTATAAGGAACAAACCAGATATATAACAGATCGGGCAACAATGGCAATCGTGAGTGAATTGAATCTTAAAAATATGAAATAGGAACTATACAAAAATGGACTAGGACTAATAACTCATACAGTAAATCAAGCTGAAAAAATTACATCACATTAAAACATAAGGTATTTTATAAAACTTATGGGATAGCAAGCTTTCTCTTTTTGTTAACACACATTTTTAAGGCATTGGCTCTATGATTAGAAATCTCAGTCCTTTCTCTACTTTAGATTTACATTTTTGCCAAGTATTTTTTATTACTTCAATCAATTTAAATTTGTGAGATTGATGATCCTTGTAGAAGTCAGTGCCTTGTCATGAGATCGGACACTAAAAATACCATTCTCAGAGGCTTACTCATTTCATAATCTAAAACTCAGGAAGTTTTATGTTACCAAACAGGAAGTTTTCTCTCCTTTCTATTCACACTCACTTGGCAAATACTTTCAAAAGGGAAAACACATGGAGCCATTTAGGCTGCTGTGTTATAGATACTCTGAAGAGAACAATTAATTGAATAAAACATTAATTACTGAGCTATTTGTAGCTATTGTCACCTCTAATTATTGGTGACAGACATATCTTGCACTGGCTTATTATTTGTCTCTCTTATGGTTTGCTTTCTGTGCTATGAAGAATTCCAGATCCTACATAAAGTATACCATTTTCCTCTTACTTACTCAGTGTCACATTTTGCCCTTAACCACTGCCCTAAAAACTCTTCAGTCTGCTCTTGATTTTCTTAATTTCCTTAGAACAAAGTGGCACAGATGATGTGAAGATGCATGTAGTCAATTAATAATAATAAGCACATACTGAAAGATGTCTACATTATAGGCGGAACACTGTGCTAGTCTCTTTTCCTGTTATGATTTGTGTGAGTGTGTGTGTGTGTGTGTGTGATCTTTTTCTAGAAATCTTTTCCTAGCAGAAAGGTCATAAAAATTCCATATTTTCTTCTAAAAATTTTAGATTTTGTTTTATCATCAGTGTCTTTAATATACCTGGAATTAATTTTGTTTATGATATCATATAGACATTCCAATGCACTATTTTCCCCACGTGGATGGGGAACCAGTTGTCCCAGTATTGCTGAAGTATTCATCCACATATTCTACCAATATTTTGCAGTTTCACGCATCCTAGGTGTCAGGATTTCACATAGGCCGGGGTCTATTTCTGAGGTCTCTATTCTGTTTGACAATTTGCTAATCCCCTTACCAATACCACACAGTCTTAATTTCTGTTTGTTTATAAGAAGCACTATTATTTGGTAGGATTGGTTCTCCTATCTCATTGTTCAGAATCATCTATACTATTGTTAGCTTTTTGCTTTTCCATGTAAATTATGGAATCAACTTATCAAATTTCATGAATAACTTTCTTGACATTTCCATTGGGATTACATTTGATTTATGGATTAATTGGGAGAGTCCACTCATCCTCGAATGTTATCTTTTTACTTATTCATGTATTTTAAGTTTTCTCATAACCGTTTTTGTGATTTTCTCTACATCACATATCTTTACATCCTTCACTGTGAACGAAATCTTCTTTAAATTATGTCTTCTAATTCAATATTATGGGTTTAAAGAAATGTTATTAATTTTAGAATGTAGATCAGATCTTGTATTTCACAAGTTGGCCAATCTTTTTATCAGTTCTAGTAATTTATTTTCTATATTATATATGAAATTTCTAATTTCACAGATTTTCTATATTGACAGTCTTATCATATACAATAAAGGGCAATTTTATCTTTCTTTCCAGTTCTTCTACCTCTCAATTTTTTTTCTTGATTTAATGTATTGACTAGGATGTCTGCAGGATATTAACTAGCAGTCTTAGCCTGAATCCTTATCTCGACACTGAATTGAAGAGAAATATTTCTAAAGTTTTACCATTAAATGTGATGCTTGCCATTGATCTTTGGTAAAAATGGTATCAGGTTATCAACAAAATTGCTGCAATCCTAGGAAAGGTATAAAACAGGGTTATGGGAACAAGCTACAGTCTTTAGTTTGCAATTGTTCTTGAAGCTATAATTAATATTCATCATCATACTCTTCTATAACCATTCTGGAATTCATTCATGCTTAGACAATATTTAAGCAGGTCTAAGTTGCTTGCCTGGTCAGTGATCTAGATCTTCATCCCTTTGAGGTTCTGATCTATTTTTATTTTTAACACCTGTTGGATCATGGTTGCTAAGATTTCCAATTAATATGATTGCAGGGTACATGAAATACCACGGTGCATTCTCTAGTTCCCAGACACTCTCTTTTCTGCCTCTATTATATAGCAGCAATCCTAAGTCTTCATTTACTGTAATCAGGGTCAATAACTCCACTGTGACAAAGCAATCCTTTCTTTGGCTACTAGTCTACTGGAATGAGAAGCCCATATGATAAACTGGACTCATAGCTTCAGGTTCACACTGTGTCCTCTGGTAGAAGTTTACACTTCTCTGGCAATTCTCTCCTGGCAAATCTGGTTCTTAACAAATGCTAAGGTTGTAGAGAGAAGAAGCACACATTCAGCAAGGGGGCCACACACCTGAAAGCAGTGGTGACAGGGCCCAATCCTACTTCTGTCTGTCGGTTCCACACTCATCTAGTTATTAGGGATGAAGCCCCCTGACTGCCACTCCAGGCTTGATGCCATGAAGGTAATTATTTCCACCCTGTCTCTGATGATTAAGTGCCACTCTTTGGCCTCTGCCATCTCCACATACCATCAACACCACAATATATTGATGTTGAAGTCAGGAGCCCAGATCTATAACAGTATCTCCTTCTGTCAGCTTTAACTTGCAGAGGACAGCCACTGCCTAGTTTCTCAGTGAGTCTCTCCTGTTCATCCTGCCTTTGGGCCTTTCTGGAATATAAATTCAAGGGCTGAGTTCTCTAACCTTAAATTCATTCCAATATTCTCACCTCTTGGAGTCTTCTGACTCCTACCTCAGTACTGTTCTAGGACAAGTCCATGATCTCTACATCATTTACTATGGGCCATTTTCATGCTCAGTCTTCAAAGGGCCACTCTAGGCATCTTTTTGGATCAGTCTCAGGTGATCCTGCCAGAATATCAATTTCCCAAATCATGGGAGAAATTCTTCCCTATCCCACCTATATTTTGTCTTCTAGTCCAAAACCTCAAAGATCTATTCTCATAGGTATTCTCCATTCCCCACACTATCAGGTCCTGAAATTTTCTGAGCATGTATCCTCCTTCTTACCAGAGCAGGGACTGTGTTCCTTCCCTGGGCTGTGGTGCATCCTCGTATGGAGGCAGGAACAGGAAGTGGAGTAGCTCTTGAGGTGGACATGCCTTATCACATGAAGCACCTCCCTCAGATGAGGTCTTTGCAGATCTCCAGATAAGAGAAGGCTGTTGTCTAAAAAGAGAGAGGGTGCTGCTTAATCTAGGGCAGTGGAATTCAAAGGATTCTAGGGATACAAGATTCTCAGGTCTTTCTACATCCAGATCTCAGGGGCACACTCTTATCAAGGCTGCTGCTATATTGTAGACATAGGAGACACACCAAAGACCTCTTGTAGCTCTACATCTTTACTAATAAATCCTGAACCTAATTTTCAACACAATATGTCCTGTGGTTGCAGTTAACTAAAGCTAGCTAACCCCTAATTCTTATAATTCCCATTCCCTCTATCCTGTTCAAGTGCAGAAACCAATTGTTCACTTTTCACCAAAACCTCATTTCCATTTGCTATAGGTAAGTGTGATGATAGTGATCCTGGTCCTTGGTGAGTCACTAGTTCCAGAATCCCATTCTGAGCACCTGCTTCCTACGACAAATCCTACACCAGTTCTCGTAGGTTGGGTTTTCTCAGAAAGCGGAGCCTCTGATATAGTCTTGCATTTAGGAAATGGTAGTTGGGAGGTGATTCCATGGAGTTGGGGTGAGAACTTCAAAAGAATGAAATAGAAGAGGAGGGAAACGCAAATGTAAATATTTATTATCAAGTGGTCACTGCTTGGGCAACTGAACACAATCATAATGTCCTCCTGCATAGCCTGTAGAATGCAACTCAAGTCGTACACTTGAGGGATGGAAAGGTGAAGCATTTATCCATAAACTCCCATCCCCCATTGCTCAGAGATTGCTGACTCTACTTACATGACCTGAAAGTGAGTGCCTCCTTAAATTTGTGCCCTAGGTATCTTACTGAAGGCTTTATCCTTATTCCAGCTCTGCCTCCCAGCCTATGAATATGTAGGGTCCAATGTCTATAAGGCAGACCCTACTGTATTTTTTATTATTGATAAAATCAGAGCAAGAAATGAACATCAACTAAATGTTAGATGCTATTACATGTTTTCTGCGTTTTAGGTAGTAGACAGATGCTTTGTTCAGGTGTTGGAATGATGGATCCCAAATCAGGCGGGCCCCGAGCTAGGTTTCTGACGAGTAGAAATGTGGAGTCAGGGAGACTGATTTTCTGCATGGCAGGTTGGGGTGGATCCTGAGCTGGTGTCTTGAGTTTTGGGACTTGATTTGGTTTTGCTCAATAACTATCAGTAGATAATAGCCTCTTCTGCAGTGTAGCCATTTGGTTCCACTTAATGAGAGGTAAAACAAAGTCATTACAATGCACTCTGAAGTTTGTGAAAATGGGATTCTACATGCATGGGGCTTAATAACTATTAAGAGAGAGATCCACCACTGTCATTGGGATTCTACCTGGAGTGCAAGGACGTGAAGCACAACCTCAGGCACATCCTTTCTGAGAAAATATAAGATGTACCTTGAAAGAACAAGGTCAGTGGGTAAAACTAAAATGTCCTGCATTCCCGTTACTGTCAAATTTTTACTTCTCTTTTGACAGCCTGGCTTGTTATCGCTTCTTTATGGATAAGGTTTTACCTTTGGGGTAGTCCTGCATGTCTCTTTCTTCTTTTCCTACTGCCTGGGCCTTTACCACATATTAACGTCTCACCACGCTTTTTTTTTTTTAACTTAAATTTTCCTCTTTCATTATTTGTGCTCATGAGGAGGAGTGTAAGAAAAATAAGTAATTATGGGAAAGAATGAGAACACTGCTGTTCTCCGCTAGCTAGTCAAGCATCCCGGGAGATGTAGTCATACTTAGGGGGAATTCGAGGTGAGGGAAGAAAAAGGTGTACTAAGTGGGGTCTAGGGGCTTCTACTTCTTCACACGTCATTAGGCAAATGCTGCCTGACCAGAGAGCTGTTTGGGGGTGGCCAGGCTAACAAGGCCGCAGCTAGGCAGGCATCAAAAGTAGAAATAAGAAGGGTCACATCTTAAGAACTGAGGGATGGGGTTTTCAATTCTATGTCTTACTGACACATTTTAATGTTTTAGAGTTTGTCCCAGCTCATGAAGGGGACAAGTAAAACACTCACATATGGAAGGAAATGCAAAAAGAACCATGTATTGGACTTTGTGCACATGAGTGAGATGCCAACTGTCAATATAAAGGGCAGGACCTATATCTTCTACTCCCTTGTTATCACCTTATGGCAAAGCTTATGCCTCTTTGAGAGGCATCGTGTTGATGATTCAAGGAATAAGCTATATAAATGCTTAAAAAAAACTTAGTGACCCTAATTACATTCAGATGTCTTAGGAGGCTGGGCTCTGGATTGGTGAAATGAATTGTGGTATCATTCCGAATTGTCATGAGATATTGGTGTCTGTGACCATAGGTGTTATTCTAAATCAGGGGTTGGCACACTTTTTCTGTAGGGGACAGATAGCAAATATTTTTGGCTTTGCAGGCCATTCAGCCTCTTTTGAGAGTAGTCAATTCTACACTTACAGTATGGCAAAGCAGTGATAGACAATACAGAAATGAATGAGTGTGGCTGTGTTCAATGAAATTTTACTTATGCAAACAGGAGATGGGCTAAATTTGGCTCACGAACTCTAGATTGTTGACCCTTGTTCTAAATTGTCACTGAGAAATTGGTATCTGGCAAAGCACTGCTAAACTGCATTTATTTTGTAGAACAGGGATTTTCAATTTCCATGACACACATCTCTGGGGGTTCCATGAAAGAAAGTGCAGTCTCATTTAATTTATGTTCACTCCATCACATTCTGGCCCTAGTCTAGCCCTGCACCAGGAGTCCAGACATTGGGACATGGCAACCAGTCCTCCAAGATGACCTAAAGCAACCTTTATACATTTGAAAACAACTGACTTAAAGAGTTATGGCGCCAACCGCAGCGACTTTTCTTCCCTGAGTCATAGCATCAAATAACATTGGATTTCATTCAGAATTGGTAAAGTGTTAGCAAAAATCATAGTAATAATAATAAGAATGAAAATTGCTGTTGGCCATGAATTTTTTTACTTAGGGAAAACAACAAGATTGAGTTTGCCAAGAGCATACAGACAGACAGATAGATAGATAGATAGATAGATAGATAGATAGATAGATAGATATGCTGTTCTCTGCAGAGGAAGGACTCTGCCTTAGTGTTTAAAGAGAATCATATATAGAGTCAGTGTGTGATAAACGTGCTCCGAGTTTGGTCTGGGTCTTCAGTTTTGCCATTAGGAGTTTTCTTGTTCTTAGAACTTAGAGCGGAGAATTCGGCTCATGCCATTGTCTCTGCCAAGAAAATGTGAAGTTGAAAGTAATTGTTTTAAGGGCTAGCTCTACGTAGTAAATCTTTATTAAATATATTTGATTAACTTCATTACACATTTATTGATGGCCTACTATGTGAAAAAAGGCCTCTGGCCACTGGCGGGGACTATCAAAATGCAAGAGACACATTGTCTGCCTTTCAGGAACTTACAATTTATAATCAGCAAGACGAACGTTTAAAGTTCAAGAGCTGCTTCCAGCTGTGCCCTGGGCTTCCTCGGGCAGGCCGACTGGGGGGTAACTGCAACAGTAATGCCCACATGGCTCCAATTCCCCGCACTAATGCTAGGCCTCCAGCCCCCACCGGAGTGTCCCACAAGGATTGACCGGAGACTGCCACAACCCCAGGGCCGGGGGATCTGGAATTACAATGCAAGCAGCAGCTTCTCCTCCTTATCCCTTGAGTTGGGTAATTCTCCCTACTTCCCACCAGAAGTGGGCACTGCAGTCTGGAAAGGGGAGGGAGAGTGGGGTGGCCGGGGCAAAGATTTCAGGGTGGGTTCACTTTCAATTCACCACCATGAGGAATTCACTGGTTCCGTCCCCCCTTTCCCTTCCTGGTGGGGCAGGTGGCCCCTGCTGGGCCAGCTGTGACTGTCTCTCTGTGATTCCTGCCACAGCTGGCTGCACCATGGCCCTCACCCTGGACTGCCCTGCTCTGTCAAACCACTGGTACTGCAGATCTCGCTGGGCACCTGCACACTCGACTGAGCTGCTCCGTAAACACTAATGTTTATCAGATGCCTGATGCCAGGTCTGGTGAAAAGGGCTGTACTTTAGTGCTGCCACGTCTGGCTTGGAGTTGGGCCATGGTAGTGGGAGGTGTGTTGCCTAATGGTGGAAGGCAAGATTCTGGATCTAACTGCCTGGGTTGGACCCGGCCCTGTCACTCACAGGCCCTGTAATCTCAGGCAAATTACTTAGCTTCTCCATGCCTCATTTGTGAAGTCAGGATTCTAATAATATTTTCATTTCATAAGATTGTTGTGAGAACCAAATGAATTACTCAGTGGAGAACACTTAGCACAACACATGGTTCATAGGAAGCACTATGTGGGTGCTATCACCGTTGTTATTGCTATCCCCTTCAGTCCTCAGGAGATGGGTCTGCAAGGGCCTGTGGTCTGAGGACCTCAAATGCTGTTACTTCTGGGACAAAGCAGTTTCATTATGTCACAGGATTATAACACCTGTGTTATATTCTGTAATGACTTTGTAGACACTGTTTTTACATGGGTCTTGTTGAAGCCTCAGAAGGACTCTAAGAGATGCTTGCATTTTTGTGTCCATTTTACAGATGATGAAACTGAGGTTACCGAACTTGCCCTACCTCATACACTTGGAAAATGGCAGACCCTGGATTCAAACCCAAGTCCATTGGGCTAGCACACTTGACCACTGGGTGAAATGCCACACTAGTGACATGGGGACAGCTTCTTTTCTCCACTCTTTGCTTCACTTTGTCATATGCCCCCCAAAGTTCTGCTGCCCACTGTGGCCAGTGTCTCTCAGATATTTGTGAGTATAGTTTGTGGCTATTTTTCCAAGCTGTCCCTTCCCAAGGACTTAGTCAAAGGCCCAAGGGGCAATGATGATGTGCCAGGCTGGTGGGGCACTGATGCTTTCTTCCTAACCCATCTCTATCTAATTCGTCTCCATCTTGGAAGATGCCCAGTAGCTCCATGTAGGTAGACCCCTAAAGGGAGAAGGAGAGAAGAAGGGCACAGTTTGGGCTCCAGCTGGGCCCTAATTCTATCTGTACTGCAGATTTGTACTTGCTTTGGATCTTGACGTGTGAAAGGGTCCACAGACACCACAGAGGCTATATTTAGGAGGTTTTAATAGGGTAGCATGGTTCAGTCCTATCCTTTAGGGTCCCACCAGGGAATATACATCAGTGATTAGCATGGCCAAATGCCGCTATGACTCCACTTGCAGGCGATTGGAATAGCAAGACTTCTTTCTTCTCAAAAATTAATTTCTGGGTCAAATTCACAACAAACTCAGATGCTTGACTTACTATTATTTTAACTGGAGCATTTACTGCAGACTTAACTCGCTGTCAGTTGACCTTCATCTGCCTTGTGAGAGCCTCTGACAGTCACATGGGCACACGTCTCTATGTCCCATGGAGCTGTAGGCTTTCGTTTCTGTTTTGCAATGTCCCGTGCTTCTTCCATTGTTCCTTCTTTGTGTATTTCTCTTCTTCACATCTTCCTTTTCTCTTTTTTTTTCTAGAAAAGCAAAGTAAGTAAACAGCTGTGAAGATGTTTTAAAAGTTAAGGCACTTTAGGGGTGCCTGGGTGGCTCAGTAGGTTAAGTGGCTGGCTTCGGCTCAGGTCATGATCTCAGGGTCCTGAGATGGAGCCCCTCATAGGGCTCCCTGCTCAGTGGGAATCTGCTTCTCCCTCTCCCTTTGCTGTTCCCCCTGCATGTGCTCTGTCGCTTGCGCTCTCTCTCAAATAAATAAATAAAATATTAAAAAAAATAAAGGCATCAGAAACTAAATAGTATCTTAAAAAAAAAAGTTAAGGTGCTTTACAAGCGTGAAGGGTCTGCGGAGTATCATGTGTCTCCCATGCCTGTGGTCGTCCTGAAGGGGGAGGGGTGATTTGTTCAGTACCTGTTAAATGCTGGCATCACATTAAGCCTCCTGGTATATATTTATTTAATTCTCATAAGGACCTCACAAGACTGTTATTCTTGTCCTAACTCTAAAGATGAGACAGTTCAGGCTCAGAGATTATGTAACTTGCCCCAAGTCACAAAGTTCGTAGTAAGTAGAGAATCTGAAAATGAACCCACCCTGAAATCTTTGCCCTGGCCACCCCACTCTCCCTCCCCTTTCCAGACTGCAGTGCCCACTTCTGGTGGGAAGTAGGGAGAATTACCCAACTCAAGGGATAAGGAGGAGAAGCTGCTCCTTGGGTTGTAATTCAAGATCCCCTGGCCGCCTGCACTGAGTCCTCTCTCCAGCTCAGCTCCCCCAGGGCCTCTGCTCCCCACCTTGTCCTCTGCTTCCCACTTGGGAGGTTTCTGGGAAATAGGTCTGTTTTGTTTATTGCCTCCCAAACTGGGATTTGGGATAGAAGTGTCTCTTAATAAGTCAGTTTATCACCTGACAGTATTAGAATCGCCCAATACTATGCAAATTTATGCAAAGCATCCATCTGCTTTAGAGAAGTTAAAAAGCAAGATGGGGCCACACCTTCCAGGTGTGTAGTCTGAACAGTCGCTTTCACTGCGGTATGGGCTGGGTCTTTTCCTTTGAGCCTTGCTGAGACTTGTGCAATTTAGAGTCCTCCACCCCAAGCTAAGGTCTGGCCCTTTTGCACCGTGTCCTCTGAAATCCTTCCTAGACCATGAGCAGACTCTGACAAAGGACACTTAGAGCTGTCAGCACTCAGAGACTTTGTTGCAGGAAGGATGGGCTCATGTGAAGCCGAGTGAAAGACATCAGATGTTGATGCCAAGAAAGATGAGAACAGAGGCTAAAATTGGGGACAGTCAGTGGTGGTGGCAAGGGACAATTCTGAAGGGCTCCTTGCCCCATGATCTCCATCAGTCTCCCTAAAATACCATAAATAACAAATAGCCATGTAAAAAGTAAAATTCATTCAACAAATATTTTTCTACCTGGCTACTCAGTGTGTGGTTGTCTGCAGACCATCATTCTCACGTGGGAGCTTGTTAGAAAAGCAGCCTCTCGGCCTACCCCAGGCCGGCTGATTAAAGTTAACTATTATTTCATCAAAGAACATTTGATTTAGTATCATGCCCAGGTGATTTTGGGGCCCTGAAGTTTGGGAGGCACTAGTTTAGGGCAGCTTCTCTGTCACAGTCATTGGCGCTGGGGAGAGTCAGCCTGATGGGGAAATTCTGCTATCATGGGATGGATGTGTTAGTGGGGTGGGTTGCGGTGGGGTGCGGTGGGGAGAGGAACAGACAATAAGCAAGTAAACAGAGAACTGAGCAAGATAACTTAGAGGTGGGCAGTGAAACTTCCTCATCTGTGCTGAGTGTGAAGAAAAGCATCCTTAGAACATTTTGATGTTTTCATCAATCTCCAACATATAATCTGAGTAAAAACGAAGCAACCACTTCAAGAATTGTTCTTTAGCTTTCACTTCCAACTGGAATGCTACCCTGTGAATATGGAAAAAATAGAAACTTAGACTGACAAAGTCCCCAACAGAGGTGGTGGGAAGAAAATGAAATTGTATGCTTAAACAAATGGCAATGGAATAGCTGTTGACCCACCAAATCGAGCAATTGCTACATGCAGGGAATACTAGGTAAGCCGCACGAAGGTGTAGACGTGTTACATAGGACACCTGGAGCCCGGAAATATGCATTAACTGGAATGTGTGCTCACAAGGAAGACCTCGATTTAACTAGGAGAACAGGATTGTGAAGTTCTGGCGGAGGCACCAAGAAAAATAGAAGGTCCACTCCAAAAAGAAATGTTAAAATGTAAGCAGAATTTAGAAAGGGAAGACTGAGAACCACTTATATGATTCATGAAGCCCCTCACCTATGTCAAAGATAAGTGAATTTATATTCAAAATTAAAACAGAGTTGTGAGGAGGGTTTCTCAGGGGAAAGCTGTACTGTGATTCTGCTTAAACTAAGCAAGAGAAGTAGGGATGTGCTTAGCCCCTCACCGAAAATCTGAGGAGGGGACTCTCACCCAGCTACCCAGAGAGCTTCACATGGGACCCTTGTGGGTAGAATGGCTTGGCCAGCTGGTGTCTCATTTCCCCCAGCCTCACTGGGAAATCAAAGGAGCCAGAGAGATGGGGACAGTGAGTGCTCTGGCCGGGGGAAGAGAGCCGTGTCTAACTCCTCTGCCCTGTGATAGAATGTGAATCCTAGGGACCAGCCATTGAACCAATGGCCTGGAATAATTCTAACAGGATTGCCCCAGGGTAAGGAGACCACAGCTGTAAAAGGCTGTGAGGTGTATATTGGTCATGGAGCTGACAGGTTAGTGATGTGGGGGTGTAGAGCGGAACAGACAATAAGCAAGTAAAGAAATTAGCAAGATAAATATGGGGGTGAGGGGATAAGGGACAGAAACTGAGGATGTTTGGGAATGGGCAGCCAAATGAGAAGCATCGGTTAGTCTAGGGGGTTCAGTCAGGGAGACCCAGAAAAGAGTCTCCAGAGAACCCATAAAAATACCCACAATAACAAAAAATATCAGCTCTAAATGTCCACCAACACCAGAAAAAACAGCACTATATGACCATAGGACTTGTCAAGTAGAAATTCTCCCGCCCTTTTACTTCCTCCCCCTTGTGGCTTCAACCCTGGATGGGACACAGGTCAGAAATAGCAGTGGGGACATGGGGGAGAAATTTCAAATTTAACACAGAAGATGTTAAGCAGACTCTCCTCCTCTAAGGTGGGGAGCAGCCGGCTGCTGACCCAGGATGGGGAAGGGCAAGTGAAGGGAGGAATAGTAACTTTGACAATTGAGCTTTTGCTTACTATATCCAATTAGTCGTTTCAAAATACTGAATTGAGATTGCAATTGTGATTTAAAATGACAGTAGGTTTTCTTTCTTTTCTTTTTTTTTTTAAACCGAAGCATGACCATAAAAGTCAGGGTGAAGAGAAGGATCTAATTGGATTTAAAGAGCCCATTAGAAAAAAACAAGTTTTGGTGATTAAACCCCATGAGTTTTACTCATTCAGTATGCCTGTTATAATGAAGGATTAGCAGAAAGAGAAAAACCAGTAAGTTTAAAGCCGATTTAGCTAGAACCTGGTATGATGCAGCCTTTGATTATTTTCATCGGTGTCTGGAAGCACATTTTCCATGGAATGACCACAGCAGGGGCTGTGCCTCTCACATTGGTGTTTACCAAAGAATTGCCATTTTAAGGATACATGGAGAAATGATTTTCAAATAGTAGGAGTTAAGTATTTGTTTTAATGCATCATATTCATCAGAATAAAGTAACTGCTATCATAACGATCTCAAAGTAAGACAGTGAAAGGTTATTTCTCACCTCATATCATATCCGGTGTTGACTTTGGTGGGAGTTAGTCCTGTGTTCCACAGTCATTTAAGGACTCAGACTCCTATTTTGGGCTTTTGGGTTCCTCTAGGTAGGTCCTTGAGTCTGCTTTCTCCAGCCACAGACAAACAGAGGACGTTCAGGGTCCCTGAAGGTGCCATGAATCACTTCTGCTCACACTGTATTGGCTAGAGCCAGTCACGTGACCCCACCTAACTGCAAGGGAAGCTGGGAAATGTGTAGTCGCTGTGAGACCAGGAAGCAAAGGAGTGGAGGGGAGGAGAGTTACTGCTGTCTCTCTTCATGCATATGTTATGAAAAGAATAGCACATCAAATCCCTAACTTCACAGATATAGTATTATTGCTTGGGTGAAACTGAAGCAGTAGAGCCAAGAACCGACTACATGAATCACTTGAAGGCAGGCTCCTGGGGGGAAAGAGATGAGTGAGGGATCATGAGAGACTATGGACTCTGAGAAACAAACTGAGGGTTCTAGAGGGGAGGGGGGTGGGGGGATGGGTTAGCCTGGTGATGGGAACTAAAGAAGGCACGTTCTGCGCGGAGCACTGGGTGTTATACGCAAACAATGAACCATGGAGCACTACATCAAAAACTAATGATGTAATGTATGGTGATTAACATAACATAATAATAAAAAAAGAAAAAAAAGAATCACTACTGATAAGTACATTGAAGAATGTGGTGGGGAAAAATGCCATTAGATAAACTAAAAGTGATTCAGGTCTATTCAACCTCTATGGATTTCTGCTCAAGACATAGCAAAAGAGGAAGAAAAACGAATTAAAACACTCTTTTCCCTTCAGGGCATATTACTCTAATTGATCTTAAAATGAAGCTACTCAAAATGAAGTTTTTATTATTGACTTATCATCAACAGTTATTTCTTGCATGAGAAAAATAGAATTTTCCAGAGTGGATTTTTATAAATCGATTGGTTGTTATTCTTTGTATTTCATTTTTATTTTTAAATTTAAAATTTTATTATCAACTGATCATTAACAGTTATCTCTTGTGCAAGAAAAATAAGATTTACAGGTGTGAATTTTTGTTACCAATTGTTATTAGTTGCATTTCATTTTTATTTTTATACAGTGAGAACATTGATTTTCTTTTCGCTGTCTTTGTCTTTCTATATTGGGGGTCTGTCAGAGCTGACTTTAGAGCCAGGACACCTGATACAGGACACGTGGGTCAGATCCCAGTCTGCCCCTCATTAGCTGCTTGGCTTTGAGCAGATGTCCTAATCTCTCCATCCCTCAGTTTTCTCATCTATAAATGGCAGCAGTGATAGTACCTACCTCATAGGATTGTTGTGAGAAGTCAAAGAGTTAATGTTTGTAAAGCACTTCTAATGGTGCCTGGCATATGGTAAGTGCTATGTACATTTTTGGTGTTAATCCTTGACAAGTAGTACTCATTTTCCTTTCATAGTGGTAACGTAGTTTCCCTTTGGCATAATAATTTATAGTAAAATAAAATGAGCCTTTAAAAAGAGCAACATTAATAAATAATAGTGCAAGTCCATAATGTGCTGTGGCCAGAATTGTGATGCTGGTAAACAGATTATTCAAGTGTGGACTCACTGTCTCTTGTGATAATTGATGGCTTCCTTATAAATCAGGCAGTGGATCTGGCTTGGAGTTTTTGCAAGTCAGTCGGCAGTAAGTGAAAGTCCTTCCCTGCGAACAAGTGTAGTGATTTGCTATGGCATCAGCAGAACAAGACCACCCTAAAACTGATACGCAGAGAGGCTTAGTTTCTGAAAAAGTTCAGCTATAAAACAGCAGAAAGACAGGGACCAGCTGTCTCCAGAAGCCAGAAGGAAGGCGATGGCTTTGGCTGTGCTGGCCACATGGGTCACTAACGGCTGAAGTCCTGAGTTAGGTAGAACTGCCCTACCGCCCCAGGGGCCACCTGGCTGGGGCGGAATTCCCAAGGAGGAGGACCCCTGCCCAGGAGAGGCTCTGGCGCAGAGGAGCAGAGAGAACTCGTACTCTGTGTCAACAGGCACACTCTCAGGAGGAAGAAAAGTACAGCGGATCAGAGCGTTTGCCCCAAATTTACCAACCCCATTTGTCACTCCTCTTCCTCAAGGGCAGAGGGCATGCTTAGGAAAACTTCCTTTTCATGGAGGCAAATTGTTTCTAATTACCGCCCCCCCACAGTTAGGGTGCTCTATTGATTGGTCCCCTTTGTAATCTTATGACTTAAAAGTGTCTGCACTGCTCTTTCTAGTATCAATTAACCACACATGACATCATTCACTGGAGTCTCCTCCACAAGTTGGTCATTCTTCCATTAATCCTGGCGAGGCTTCTGTTTCTCCACCACAGCCACCTGGGAGCATGCGGAAGTATTTTCTCTTTATGAAGACAAAAAAAAAAAAAATGTAGTGGAGCCCCTGCTTTAAAAAAAAAAAAAATCAATTAGCAGGCGATCTTAGTTGCTTTGACATAACTAGCGTGTGTGTGCGCGCGAACTTGTGTGTGTTGGGATAGGAGGTAATTTTTGCTGTTTCTTGGCCCTTACAAATCATAAGAGAATTTGCACAGTAAGCAAACTCCCACAATCATTCCTGAGCCTTCCTAAAAACTTAGGTGAATCTTTGAAGTATGACATGGTAGTCTTTCCTTGTTGATTTTTCCAAGTGCCAATACTCTGCCTTCCAAATCTTCTAAAGATATGCTTATATTATTTATGATACAAGACTATTAATTTTTAATGAGTGTTTCTAGATTTTAAGTGCACAAGATTATCAACTAGTAAAAGCATGTGTAATTTTCTGAAGCTGAAAAACAATAGCATAGAGCTATTTATTTATGCTTTGTTCTGCTGAGCTTATTATCAGGCAATGAAATAGCATGTCATATTTTTGCAAACTGTTTAACAATAGTTATTAGTAGCAATTTCCCACAAAGCCAAGTGGGAGGTAGTTTTATTTTTTTTTTAATGTTTGCTTTGGAAATGAAAACACTAAATATTGCCTTATACGAAATTACTTTTGCAACATGGGAATTTTGATTTAGAAAAACTTTTCTTCTTATGTATAGCTCAGTGGTAACATATATTTTCAAGATTCTAATGACACACTCAGGAAAGATTCATAAATCGGGAAGTATCGCATGGTCCTATTTTACTCTGTGTGGCCTTATGAAAATTACTTCACATTTCTATTTTTTACTTGTCTTTGAAGAAATAGAGTTCATGATATTCTATTAAATAAAATCTTTGAAACTCTCTGGGATGAAGAATAAGCTCATTATTTATTCTTTTGAGATTAAAGTATATATAACTTATTTAAATATAACTTTTGAGTCAGGCCAGTCCATTCTGTTGAAATAATTACAAATTTGAAGATATGATTGCTGTGTTTTGGGGACATGATATATTCACATCCTGTGTAATGTCAAAATTTCCCTGATCTTGCAGTAATGAGATGGCATCTTCATTTTTAATGACCATGCTGTAAGGCGCTGTCAGCTCTTCTGTAGAGATTATATTATTTCATTGTTCTGGTTAACATTTGGCTTAAAAAAATGCACCTGAAATTTTAGCTGTGGGACCAAACATTTGTGCTGTTGGTAATCAACAAAACTTTTGAGGATCAGACATAAATACATAAACTCTATTTCAAGGTTAATTTGCATTTCCCCTTTTTTGGATAAGGATGTGGAAGAAGACTGAACAGAGTATACCAAAAAGGAAAACTACATTTTGAAAGAATAAAGTTGTAATTTAGGAGAAGTAATTTCAAAAGATATTTTGAACAATGCGTATTCAATTTGGAAAATACAGATAATGCAGAAAAATAGAAAAAATATAATCACTCAAATGCTCTACCACTCAAAGACAATGTGTTAACAATTTTGAGAACATTCCAAATCTGATTTTCTGGTGCACGTTTTTTACATTGTTGTGATCCTACTATCGTTACTATTATGTATGCTGCTTTTTTTCATTTAAAATTACACCACAATTAATTTATAGATTATCACAATTTTTTCACAAACCTTGTTTTCAATGGCTGCATAATCTACTACCAAGTGGTTAAAATAACAGTTACTTCATTCTTATTACTGTGACTGGTGCTCTGAAACTGAGTTTTGGAAGTTTATCCTCTCTGACTAGTTTATTCTCTGGTCCTCTCTGCTGAGGCTATTAAACAAAACAAAGACTTTGGTGCGTTTACTATAGAAACCATAAGGTTGCTTGAGCAGGATTTCTGGCTCCAATAGACAGAACAGCATAAAAATTAGATGCAACATAGTAATTATATTATTTAATTATGAGACAGATATGTACACATTTCTCTAGAAAGTTGATTTGTCCAAATTCAGTAGCTTCTAGATCCTAGGAAAATTCAAACATTGTCTCTTAAGAAAGTGTGTGCTTTAGGCAACAAAAACTAAAATAAACAAGTGGGACTCCATTAAACTAAAAAGCTTCTGCCCAGCAAAGGAAACAACCAATAAATTGAAAAGGCAACCTATTGAATGGGAGAAAATATTTGCAAACCATATATCTGATAAAAGGTTAATATGTAAAGAACTCATACAACTCAATAGAAAAAAGCAAATAATCTGATTTGTTTTTAAAGGTTTTTATTATTTAAAAAATTTTAATTCCAGTATAGTTAACATACAGTGTTATATTACTTTAAGGTGTACAATATAATGATTCAACAATTGTATACATTAGTGCTAATCGTGGTAAGTGTACTATTATTCCCCTTCACCTATTTCACCCATCCCCCCACTCATCTCTCCTCTGGTATCCATCAGTTTGTTCTCCATAGTTAAGAGTCTGTTTTTTGATTTGTCTCTTTTTTTTCTTTGTTTATTTGTTTTGTTTCTTAAATTTCACATATGAATGAAATCATATGGTATTTGTCTATCTCTGATTGACTTATTTCTCTTAGCATTATGCCCTCTAGCTCCATCCATGTTGTTGTAAATGTCAAGATTTCATTCTTTTTAATGGCTGAGTAATATTCCAGTGTGCGTGTGTGTGTGTGTGTGTGTGTGTGTGTGTGTGTTGTGTGTGTGTGTGTGTGTGTGTATACATCTTCTTTATCTATTCATCTGTCAGTGGACTCTTGGGTTGCTTTCATAATTTGGCTATTGTAAATAATGCTGCCATAAACATAGGGGTGCATATATCTTTTTGAATTAGTGTTTTCATATTCTTTGGATAAATACCCAGTAGTGGAATTCCTGGATTATATGGTAATTTTATTAAAATTTTTGAGGAAACTCCATACCTTTTTTCACAGTGGCTGCAGAAGTTTGCATTCTCACCACCAGTGCATAGTGTTCCTTTTTCTCCATATCCTCACCAACACTTGTTGTTTCTTGTGTTTTTTATTTTAGCCATGTACGGCGTGAGGTGATATCTCATTGTGGTTTTGATTTTCATTTCCCTGATGATTGGTGATAGTGAGCATCTTTTCATGTGTCTGTTGGTCATCTGTATGTTTTCTTTGGAGAAATGTCTGTTCATGTCTTCTGCCCATTTTAATTAGATTATTATTTTTTTTTTTTGGTGGTGAGTTGTGTCAGTTCTTTATATATCTTGGATACTAACCCTTTATCGGATATGTCATTTGCAAATATCTTCTCCCATTCAGTAGGTTGTCTTTTAGTTTTATTGTTTCTTTTGCTGTGCAGAAGCTTTTTATTTTGATGTAGTCCCAATGGTTTATTTTTGCTTTTTTCCCCTTGCCTCAGGAGACATATCTAGAAAAATGTTGCTACAAGCCAATGTCAGAGAAATTACTACATATGCTCTCTTCTAGGATTTTTATGGTTTCAGGTCTCACATTTAAGTCTTTAATCCGTTTTGTGTTTATTTTTGTGTATGGCGTGAGAAAGTGGTCCAGTTTCATTCTTTTGCATTTGGCTGTCCAGTTTTCCCAACACCATTTGTTGAAGAGACTGTCTTTTCCATTGGATATTCTTGCTTTCTTTGTTGAAGATTAATTGACCACATAATTATGGGCTTATTTCTGGGATCCCTAGTCTGTTCTGTTGATCTATGTGTCTATTTTTGTGCCAGTACCATACTGTTTTGACTACTATAGATTTATAGTGTATCTTTTTTATTTATTTTTATTTATTTATTTTTTATTATGTTCAATTAGCCAGCATATAGTACATCATTAGTTTTTGATGTAGTGTTGAGTGATTCATTAGTTGCGTTTAACACCCAGTGCTCATCACCACACATGCTCTCCTTAATAATATCCAGGATTATGATATCTCCAGTTTTGTTCTTCCTTTTCAAGATTGCTTTGGCTATTTGAGGTCTTTTGTGGTTCCATACACATTTTAGGATTGTTTATTCTAGTTCTGTGAAAAGTGCTGTTGTTATTTTGAAAGAGATTGCATTAAATCTCATAGATTGCTTTGGGTAGTATGACATTTTAGCAATATTTGTTCTTCCAATCCATGACCGTGGAGTATCTTTTCATTTGTTTGTGTCATCTTCAATTTCTTTCATTAATGTTATATAGTTTTCAGAGTAGGTCTTTCACCTCCTTGGTTAGGTCTATTCCTATATATTTTATTATTTTTGATGCAATTGTAAATGGCATTGTTTTCTTAGTTTCTTTTTTTTTTGCTACATCATTATTAGTGTATAAAAATGAAACACATTTCTGTACATTGATTTTGTATCCCGTGACATTGCTGAATTCATCTATCAGTTCTAGTAGTATTTTGGTGGATTCTTTAGGGTTTTCTACATATAGTATCATGTCATCTACAAATTGTGAAAGTTTTACTTCTTTCATACCAATCTGGATACCTTTTATGTCTTTTTCTTGTCTGATTGCTGTGGCTAGGACTTCCAATATTATGTTGCATGAAAGTGGTGAGAGTGAACATCCTTGTCTTATTCCTGATCTCTCAGTTTTTTCACCACAAATAAATCCAATTTAAAAATGGAAAAGGACCTGCATAGACATTTTCCCAAAGAAGAACAAATGGCCAACATGTTCATGAAAAGATTCCCAATATAGCCAATCATCAGGGAAATGCAAATCAAAACCACAATGAGATACCATCTCACATCTGTTAGAACGGGCATTATCAAAAAGTCAAGAAATAATTAATGCTGGTAAGGATGTGGAAAAAGGGAACTCTTGTGCATTGTTGGTGGAAATGTAAAATGGAAATAGGAATGGAAGATGGAAAGCAACCCTTAAAGAAAACAGTATGAGGGCTTCTTAAAAATTAAAAATAGAGCTATCATATGATCCAGCAATTCTACTCTAGACATATTTCTGAGGGAATTAAAATTAGTATCTTGAAGAGATATCTCCACAATCATATTCATTACAGAATTATTTACAATAGCTAAGATGTGGAAACAACCTAAGTGTCTGTCAATGGATGCGTGGGTAAAGAAGGTGTGATATATATATATATATATATATATATATATATATGAATGAATATAATTTAACCATGAGAAAGAAGGAATCCTACCATTTGTACCAACATAGATGGATCTTGAGGGCATTATGCTAAGTGAGATAAGCCAGAGAAAGACAAATAGTGTAAGATATCACTTATATGTGGAATCCAAAAAAAGCCATAGTTCTGAAAACAGAGTAGAATGGTGGTTACCAGAGGCTGGGGGGGGGGGGGGCGGTGGTGGTGGTGGTGGTGGTGGTGAGGAAACTGGGGATGTGTCGGTCAAAGGGTTCAAACTGGCAACTAGAAGATGAGTAAGGTCTGGAGACCTAAATCCACAGCATAGTGATTATAGTCAACAATACTATATTATAAACTTCCAAGTTGCTAAGAGACTAGATCTTAATTGTTCTCACCACAAAAAAGAAATGATAATTATGTAACATAGAAATGTTAGCTAATGCTTAGGTGGTAATTATATTGCAACATATAAATGTGCCAATCCAACATGTATACTTTAGACTTACAGGATGTTATACGTCAATTATATCTGAATTTTTAAAAATTAAAAAATGAAAGTCTGTTTGCAAAGGGAAAAAAAAAGGTGTGTGGCTGAGGGCGGCCAACATCTGCAGCATCCCCAGGCTGCATGCAATGTAAAAAGAGTATGTGGTGGTTTGTGAAAACCAATACTCAAATGAAGTTTCAGGAACTTTCAGATTTTTCCATAATTTTACCACTTTCCCAATAAAGATCTAATTCTGTTATCAAGCTAACCATTTATGGCTATTCATTATGTTTTTTTTTTTAAATCGAGCATAGAAGAATTAGTGTTTTCATATTCTTTGGATAATTTTTGTGCAGTTTTCAAGTTGACATCACTGTCATCTTGACACACTTGTGACCATGTTGGGTACACGTCATTGTAGGTTCTGTGATACAGAATCTTGACAGATATTTATATAGAACCCAATAGGTAGGTGTTTATCTTCTCAAGTTCTCTAGGCATTTTATTCATACTCCCTATGTTATTTCCTTGCAGGGCTTATCAGTCAGCTTTTCTTGGAATCATGCTATGTAATGACTTCAAAATCTCAGTGGTTTACAGCAGAAGTACTTTTTTTCTTGCCTATGGGTCTGTGAAGTTCACTTGGACTCAGTTGCTCCAGGCTGTAGGCCCGATTTAGGATTGTTGCCATGAGTCTGTTTTGGGGTTCAGACTGAATGGACAGTGACTCTCATGGTATGTTTTCCCTGTGGCAATGGCAGATGCTCAGGAGGGCAACCCCAGTGCACAGGCACATTTTAAGTCTCTGTATTACTTTCACTAATGTCCCACTGAAAAAAGTGAATTACATGGCCAAGTCCAAGGTCAAGGGGTAGCGAAGTACATTCCATACACTATCAGCATATGGCAGGGAGGTATACTACACTATAGGAGAGTGGCCAATAATTCTATTCACCACACAGTTGTCTAATAAGTTATATTTGGGGCTCAGATTTTTTTTTCCTCTATTAGTTTCCATTTTTATAAGGCAATTGGTCTTTTCTGTGAATTTTGAATGTCTTTTCATCATAGACTCTTCTTCCCAGATAGCTTTACATAAATTTTATGGGCTTGGAATACTTCACAGCTAATTGTCATGGAGTATTTGAATTGGAAGGTGCCTGAGAGTTGCAGTTCTATCATCTTGCAGAATAGAAAACTGAAGTCCAAAGAGGTTAAGTGAGTTGCGTGAGAACACACAGCTAGTCAGCAACAATATATTTTAATGTGTGAGATGAGGAGCAGAACATTCCAAAATTCCTTTTTCCTCTTGACACATGCCATTCGCAATGCCATTTCCTGGGAGGAGTTCAGCTGACCTGCCTACATTAGAAATACTAAAAACAGAGTACATTTCCTGGGGCAGAGGGAGCATGGAGGAGTCCCACCAGCGAGTTGCCCAGCCGGGAGTGAGGGTCTGTCCTCCCCTAGCAGGCATGACAAAGCATGGGACTTCTGGGCTCCGCACAAGAGTCACAGATCTGTATGCCAGGTTGACAACCTCTCAGGACGCCTTTTAAAAGTGGTTTCATGAATCCTGGCATTCTCTGGGAGGTTATAGCAAAGCATGTGGTGTGGAAATTTGGGTATAGTTCTGAAAGCTGTCTGTGCAAGAAGAAGTCATGAAATTAGGAAGTTTGAGATGATTTGTGTGTGCCAGTGCTCATTAATGTACTTCACATTTTAACTGAGCAGCAAGAACACATCCACCCTGTCAGTGTTTATACAGTTGTTCATAATTTCATTTGTGCCACCTGTCATCTGGGCTTCCCACTGAAACTGAGTACTTCACCAACATCAGATGATATTTATTAAGAGTCTGTGTGTGTGTGTGTGTGTGTGTGTGCACGTGCGCGCATGCGAGCCCTTCAGCTTGATGCTTAACTGCTTTATTGGTTTCCTTCCATCTGCTATGGCCAGAAGCCAGCTGTGTCTACTTGTTTCATTCTGCACATATGGTGCTTTAGAATGACACTATTTACACGAAAATGTAAAAAAAAACATATTTTGGAGGAAGAACCAAAATTCAGTTGGTTGTTTCATGCTCCCTGAGAAGTTCCATCCATTACCTATTCTGTTCTTAATGCTTTTGTTGATATGATTTTGATGTTACATTGATGTCAATATGAAACAAGTTGCCTAGATAGAAATGCATTATCTTCATTAATAATACTTCTAATCATTTTTAACTTTGACTGAAAAAAGTTACATAAAAAGTAAAATTCACAGATGAGAATTAGCAGCAGTTTATTCTGCAGGTGAGGTGAGCAAAAAAGGTTCATGAACCATGTGAAAATAACAAAAGATGGCCATTTACCAGAAATGAAGACCTGCAGTATAAAGGTGGAGAATCCCTACTCTGTAGAAATGAAAAGTTAAAGATTTTTATTATTAATTTTATAGTTATTTCATATGTCCACAGCAGAAATATTTTTATACTATAATTTATGTATCATTTTCATTCATTAATTCTGTTTAGAAATCAACCTCATATTTCCTTGTGTTCCTTTTTCAAAGGAATGAGATTTGGTCTTTTCCATCTAGTGGCTTCTCGTCCATTGGATTTCTGAGTGACTTTCCTGTAGCTGATACTTCTGATGGAATCTATAATGCTGTATCATGGCCGATTTAGGGTTTTTTATTATATTGAATCACCACATGGCCACATTTGTTAAATGACTCAAAGCAAAGTTAGTCAGAAATTCTGATGCCTTCGCTGTGGTCAGTTTGGTCATTGGGAGTAAACATGGAGGCAAGCTCTTGAATCTTTTTTTTCTTTCTTTACGTACCACTGGGGACTCAGTGAATGCTTCCTAAATGAATCGGGTGTTTGGGACTTCTTTTAGATTATCTAAGAGAAACGTGAGGGCTGAACACACACATGAAAGCCATAGACAAAACATCAAAGTTTGTTTGCTGAGATTTTTCCATTCATCTGAATCTGGCAAATATTCTTTTTTTTTTTTTTTTTTTTTGGCAAATATTCTCAGTTGTATCTACATGTACAAACTGCCTGGGGAAGGATATGATTACATTTAATGAAAATATTAGCAACTAACATTTATTGAGCACTTATAAAATGCCAGGATCTGTGATAAGCATACATTATGTCATTTAAATTCTCATAACAACCCTATGAGGCAAGGAGTCCATTTTATCTCTAATTAACAGGTGAGAAGAGTTTGGTTTCCAGAAATAATGTAACTTGTTCAAGGTTATCCAGCCAATAAGTGGTGAAACAGGAATTCAAAACCCAGTCCTCTGAATTCCACCAACATCTGCAAGATTTCTAGTCTTTTCATTAGTCTTTGATGCCAATATGTATGATAGTTAAGTCCTTAAAAGGTCATTTTTTTTTTCAGAAGTGTGTTTTCTCTGTGCATCCGAAGCACATAATCTGGAGTAGTTTTATTTATATATTGTTTGAAGGGTACGACAGTCATAACAGTCCCAGAACCTACCCAAAGAGGCTTTTTGTCCCAGGTCCAGTGGCCAGAATGCTGAAGGACATTGGAAATCTAAATGAATCCAAGCCCAAAGAGTGAGTTAAAATGAACCAGTGGGCCCACAGATGTGCTGATGTAGTCCTTAAGAAATGAGCATAGAAAAAGAAGAGCAGATGTGATTTTTCTCAGGTACACCCCTCTCACTATTATTAATTGATTTGTATTCTGTTAATCAGAGGTCCCTTAGCATGGTCACAGGATTTGGGAAGTTACACAGTAAGGTGAGGTCAGGTCTTTTCTCTCTGGGGAGTTCCCTTTCCTGTTTTCCAGACACCAGGGTTTTTGTTTGTTTTGGTTTTCTTGGGTGCTTTAAAAAACAGCAATTTTTCAAATGTGGCCTCATTTCATTGTCAGGGCAAGCAGGCCGCGGAGCTGTGCGTTCAAGTTGCTAGATCCTCTGGTGTCAGGGGAGGAACGCGGTGCCCTTGGCCAGGAGTCAGTGGCCTTGGCTATCATCTAGGTTAAATTGTGGTGTCTGGCATCATCACAGAGATATTTAATGTAGCTTAACACTTCAGGTCTACTGTTTTTTTTAAAAGGTTTATTTATTTATTTATTTGACGGGGGGAGGGGCAGTGGGAGAGGGAGAAAGTGTCCCCAACATGGGGCTCAATCTCACGACTGTGAGATCACGACCTGAGCTGAAACCAAGAGTCAGATGCTTAACCGACTGCGCCACCCCGGTGCCCCTTTAATCATCAAAATATTTAAACTACTTGCAATCATTTGGGTAAATGTGATCGATCACATAAATTAATCATTGATTATATTTCTTTAAAATGTTTTAATAGTTACTCTGCTGGTGATGGGTATACTGAAACTGTCCTTGGTAACTGAGGGTAATTATGGTGAACATGTGTCACCTGTATTACTCTCTGATACATGGGTGGCCTCTCACAGGTTACCAAGGTGTATCGGTCTTCCTCGGATTGCTTTGCCTTTTAAACTCTGTTGTACTTTTTATGATTTTCCTCCTTTAAACCTTAGAAAGATGAATTCTGGGAGATGTATTTACTGGTGGTATGAAATTAACACATGGCTTCTGTGATTAATGCATACCACCTTCTCAGGGCCTGGAGTTAGTACCGGCCTCTGAGAAAGTCCATTAGAGATCCTGGGGACAGCAGAGCGGTGACTATATGAAATCGGCTTTCATGTTATCCTGAATTAAGTGGCAATGGTCACAACCAATTAAGAAATTGTTCATTAGTTTCATGTTTCGGGTCATGTTAGAGGGATTGGTTCCCTAGAACTACTGTTGTTATAATTTCTATTAAAAAAAGACTACTCTTTACACAGGGTGTTTTTTAAAGTTGAATAATCAGCATCTGTGGTGGAAAAGTTATAGCCAAATACACTAGGCTGGCTTTCCTTGTAGAAGGTGCCCCTTAACTGCAGCAGACAGGAAAAGCACAAACCTTGATGGCAGACAGACCCTGGTCTGAACTCTGGCTTTGTTTCATACAACCTGTGATTTTATAGCTTACTGGCTTTGTCTGGTACTAACTGTAGGCTTCAGCAGGATGATGCCTGTTGCCTCACCCATCAAATGGGTCCAATAATAACTTCCTCGTAGGGTTGGTGAGCTATTAATGGTGTATGTGGATAATGCATATGTCCAGCACATAGTAAGAGCTCAATAAAACCTAGCTGATATTATTTAACATGCATAATTGTCTTCAAGGAAGACAGCTTTCTTTTTTTTTTTTTTTTTAAAGATTTTATTTATTTATTTGACAGAGAGAGACACAGCAAGAGAGGGAACACAAGTAGGGGGAGTGGGAGAGGGAGAAGCAGGCTTCCCACTGAACAGGGAGCCCGATGCGGGGCTCGATCCCAGGACACTGGGATCCCAACCCGAGCCGAAGGCAGACGCTCAACTACTGAACCACCCAGGCGCCCTAGGAAGACAGTTTTCTTTTTTTTTTTTTTAAAGATTTTATTTATTTATTTGAGAGAGAGAATGAGAGAGAGCACATGAGAGGGGTTAGGGTCAGAGGGAGAAGCAGACTCCCTGCCGAGCAGGGAGCCCGATGTGGGACTCGATCCAGGGACTCCAGGATCATGACCTGAGCCGAAGGCAGTAGCTTAACCAACTGAGCCACCCAGGCGCCCCGGAAGACAGTTTTCTTGAGGGAAGCAGCAAAGAGTCTGGTTTCACTGATTTCACTATGTTTTTTTTTTTTATTCCAGGAAGTATTCCCTGGGTTTGACCTTGAATATTACCTTTATTTCCATGATCTGGAAGAGCTAAGTTGAGAAAAATGTCGCCCCTCCTGCAAAATTCACTGTTGATGGCATTTTGCTTGCTGATGGAGGAAAAGTGGCTAAGAGCATCTGTAGTAGAGCATATTACATGAACCTCAAGTGCATTTTTTGAGTGTTGCTTCACAGATAGGTTTTCCTATTTCTAAGTGTAATTGTGCAGGGAGACACAGGGATAGATAGGGGTTGGAAAGGAAATATAAAGCAAAAGATAACACATGCTATGCTAAGTGAAATTATGAGAACATACTATGAAGCACAGATACATCTAGAAAAACATAATTACACAATATAAAAAATATTGGACTGTTTTATAAAGTGACAACCGTAACTTCAGAAAAACAATGGGTAGCCGATTTCATGTATACGGAATTCATGTTTCACCTTCCATCCTGTGTTGACAGGAAATCCTGCCCTCCTAGCTTCCTCACACATGTTCCTGCAGCATTTGAGAGATTCCACTACAGCTTCATAGCACCTCTGGTCTGAAATGACTCCTAAGCTAGGGAGCATATTTTCAGCCCCACTTATGGAAGGGATTTGAACCTTCTCCACATTAGAAATTAATTTGGAGGCCCCTGGGTGGCTCAGTCAGTTAAGCATCTGCCTTTGGCTCAGGTCATGATCCCAGGGCTCTGGGATCAAGCCCCGCGTTGGGCTCCCTGCTCAGCGGGGAGTCTGCTTCTCCCTCTCCCTCTGCCCCTCCCCCGCACTTGTTCGAGAGCGTTCTCTCTCTCTCTCTTTCTCTCGCTCTCTCTTGCTCAAATAAATAAATAAAACCTTTAAAAAAAAGAAATTAGTTTGCAAAGTTATTAAATGGACCTACAGGGTCTGAAGATGATCTACAGGAGATGAAGTGGGTGTGCTGAGATTTGTAGTCAGGTAAGCTTACAGGTTCTAAGTGCAGAACGAGGGGAGAAATCTGACTTAGACTTAAGGGAACTAACCTAGGAGAAAAGCAGATAGAAGAATATGAGGTGGAATTCCACTCTCCAGAAAACTCCATCTATGCCAGGAAAGCAGTCAGGGGCCCTGAAATAACACTGGAATTGTTTATGAGATGTGGCGTGACTTGTGGGGAACCCATGGGGGGAAAAGCCTGATTGGAAATTTAAAATTAACCAGTGACGTTTTGAGCTTGTGAAGTGTTAGTGCCTCTGTTTTCCACATTAAGAAATTTGAAGAAACACCATGCCCTGAGCATGCAGGACAAATCGAAGAGTTTTGGGTCTCAGTCCTTACGATGGTTTTCAACGCACCAAGATAGATGCAGCAACCAGATTTTACTATCCTATACTGCGGCGTACAGGGTAATAAGTTGCCCTGAAAGTTCCAAGCATTTACTGGATTAAAAAATGTACCAGGACCCATATTCATTTGCTGACCATGGAGAAAGGCATCTATGGGATTTGACATGACCATGCTTGCAAGTTGCATAGATGCACACCCTCTTCCCACTAGCCCCACCTGGTGCCAGAGATTCCCTCATCTCACATCTTGGGGTGCTTGGAGAGCTCACAAGAAAGACGGTGGCCAGGAAGGTAGCAAAATAACCCAAGAGCTTAAGTCCTGCCTTCGTCTTTTCCCCCACCCCTCAGAATGTTTGATTTGTATGCTTTGTTTTTCTGGGAATTTTGATTGCCAGTTATGAGATGACCCCGACCTCACTGATATTTCTGGCTTCTTCATTGTAAGAGCAAAGCAAGGCATGCTCAACATCATCCACCTTTACCTCCACTGCCCCCAAACAACCCCTGAATGCTGCCAGTTGTCCAACGACCACACTGCATGGTAATCAGCCAGACCGATGTCCTGTCACTTAGCACTTGGCACTGCCACCACTTGTCAGACAGGAAGAGCCTCGTGACCCTGGTGCCCTTCCCTTTGAATTGCCCTCTGAAGTGCACTTCCGTGCCACTGATGAGAGGCATTTTAATAGACGGTGCACTCCGTAGTGCTGGCTTTCATTTCATTGTTCTCAATGGATCACCTGGGACCCCATTCCACTGTCTGTAGAACTTATTGCTGGGTTAGAGTTTTTTAGAGATTAATTTTTGTTTCTGTGGGTTCTTTGGTTGTACTTTCTCTTCTAAATTGAGAACTGGGGCCCTCCACAAAGGAGGCAGATGGTGTTTCTAAATGATTAATGCGACACATCAGTAAAATATTGAAAATATGGCTGCTCTTTTTCAAAAAAGACTTGCCCTCAGGCTATGGGAAATTGTAGTCAAAATCCATTTAAAACTTATATTACATCAGGTCTTATAAAGAAAGGGGCAGAAAATTCATTTTCATTTCTTTCAAAACGTGACTTGAAGCACTGTTACAGAATCTGTAAGCATCCAGGCCACATTATATTGAGGATCCTTTGTCCACTTTTCCATACTTTTCGTAGGGGGCCTGTAGTAGGTAATGACATGACCCTTCCAGCACTGGTTTCGTTTTTCTGGTTGAATGCCTGCCTTTGTGGTTCTGTGTAGCCTTTGTTCAGAAATGATGTTTCTTACTAGAAGCCATGAAATCACCGTCCAACATGAAAAAGGCAGGTTTCCATACACTAAATGTTAAAAGAAATAGGTAACATGATGGATGTGGGACACTGAAGTGATGCACTTATTTTAGGAAGTTTGGGCTGATTGCATCTGCACAGATTCAGAACCCAATCTTGTATTTCTGTGAAAGTATGTTTAGCGTTCCGGCATGGATTCTTCAGAGAATAAATGCACCTGGCTTGCATGGAGATAGTTTCAAGGAAAACATGCTCATTAGGTCCAATGGCTGAGCTCAAAGAGATTATGTTATGAAAAGGATGGGCCCCTGGCCCCATGGGTGAGTTGGGCCCATGGCTGTTCTTGCTAATGGAAGCTCAGCAGGAGTGCGGGAGTCTATCAACAAGGTACTGATGCAGAGCAGCAAAATGGCTTTATTAGGAAAGGCTGTGGGTTGTTCTTACCAGGGTTGCTCTTAAGTATTAGGGCTGATGCCAATGTTCTTGGGATAGTTTAGTTGCTCTGCTCTCTGAAGTCAGAAGCAATGCTTTCTGGAAATTCCTCACAAACAGGATTCTTTAGAGTAACTGAAAAAATGAGAACCAAGGTTGACGCTTCTGTAAGTGTACTCCATAGTTGAGGTATTTGTTTCTTTTTTTCCTCTGTCACTTTATGTAGAATTTATGGCAATTACAAGTCCAAGGAAATGGAGAAAAATTGTGATTTGCCATTGATCTTGAGGGTTTCCTTTAGGAAGATTTTTTTTTTTTTTGACAATTTAGACTTGAAGGAGGGACTCATGGGGATTGGTTAGTGAATCCATGAACAGTGCTGACCAAAAATAAGAAATTAACTTTGTGAATTTCCTTCCCCAGTATATTTTACTGCTTACTGTGCTGTGGACCTTGCTGTTCACAGGACAGGTTTGGAGAACATCATTGCATCCTTTTAAACCAAAAATTGAATCCCCACTTTCTCTTAGAAATAGTTTCCTTTGAAGAGTAGGACTTGGAGTCTAAGTTGGGAAGACAAATTGGATTTTTAAAATATATCCCTATCTCTTACTGGATAAGCTGAAAAAAGCATTTTGGTGTAGTAAAGCCAACAGAAAATCCTAATTTTGGTAGTTTGTAGTTTTAAAGAAACTGGTCCATTTCTGCTAAGTTGTTGAACCTGTGTGTATAAAGCTTTTTGTAGTATTCCCTGTTTATCCTTTTAATGGTGGCAGGATCTGTAGTGGTATTCTCTGTTGTATACCTGATATTGTTGACTTGTGTCCCTTCTAGTTTTATTTTTGCGAGTCTTCCTAGAGGCTTATCAATTTTGTTTATTTTTTTTGTCAAAGAATCAGCTTTTGTTTCATTGATTTTCCCAACTGTTTACCTATTTTCAATTTCATTTATTTATTTCTTTTATTATTTCCATCCTGTTTGCTTTGGATTTATTTTGCTTTTCTTTTTCTAGTTTGTTGATCCATTTGAGACCTTTCTGCATTTCTAATGTAAACAATTTAGTACAATAAATTATCCTCTCTGTAATGCTTTAGCTGCATCCTACATATTTTTGTATGTTGTATTATCATTTCAGTTCTAAGTATTTTTAAAATTTCCTTTGAAACTTCCTCTTTGACCCATGCATTATGTAAAAGTGTGTTGTTTAATGTTCACATGTTTAGAGATTGTCTTGTTTTCTTTCTGTTATTGATTTCTAGTTTGATTCCCTTATAGTCAGAAAATGCACATTATGGTCAGATTTCAACTCTTTTAAGTTTGTTAGGTTTGCCTTATGGCCATAGATATGGACTATCTTCATGAACTTTCCATGGATGATTTTTAAAAATGTATTTTGCTGTTGTTGACTGTTGTGTTCTTTAATGTCAATTAGATCACGTCAGTTGATTGAGTTTTTCAGATCTTCTATGTCCTTGCTGATTGTCTGTCTAGTAGTTCTATCAGTTGGTTAGAGGGAGATGTCCCCAACTAGAACTGCAGATTTGTCTATTCCTCCTTTCAGCTCTGTCAGTTTTTGTTTTGTGTCTTTAAGGCTCTGTTGTTCGATGAGCACATATTTAGGATCATTCTGTCTTCCTGGTAGATGGATCCTTCGATCATTATGTAATGTCTTTCTTTGCCTCTCATAATTTTCTTTTCTCTGGAGTCTACTTCATTGGATATTAGTATAGTAACTCCTCTTCAAAATTAACATTTGCATGGTATATCTTTTTTGTCATCCATTTACGACATCTGACCTACATGTTACTGACTTTGAAATGAATTTCTCATAAACAGCATATAAATGAGCTGTGTTTTATTACCCACCGCTAATCTGTGCCTTTTGATTGGTGTAGTTAGGCTATTTACATACAAATTAATTATTAATATGCTAGAGATGAAGTTGGGAAAGCAACTTCTATTTATTTTACCGAACCCTCTCTTACTCTGCTTGAATTTTTTGTTAGAATAGAGCCTCTGTGAAGGAAAGAAGCCTAGTACCTTAGCTTCACTCACCTGTGACTACAAAACAAACTTGGACTCAATTTTAAGTACCCAAATCACTTGATTATCCACCAGTTATTTCTAAGGGCTCTGTGGCATGCTGTCTCATGCTCGGGATAGGCTTCTGTGCTCCCAGGCTCTGGTTCAACCTGCCTTGGCTGCCAGTGACTCTCACCCTATCCCCACTCTGCTGTGCACAACTATCTTCAGTTACACCATTCTGACCTAAGGCAAGAGACTCTTGCTTTTCTTTTTGTTACAAGAGTGGGGCGTGTCCTTCCCCTCAGTTTCCTACAGCAAAGCAGTAATGAGGCCAAAACTTTCCATGAACACATGACTAAGGTTTCAATACTATGGGAGGGAAGGAGAGCCACAAAGTAGGCAACAATTACTCTACTGAGTCTGACATTTGCACAGAGTATTATCATGGCTACTCCGAATGCCTGTGTATGTTGTGTCCTGAATAAGGGCATCTAGCCCAGGAGATACATAGGTGCTGAAATCGAATCCACTCCTAGCTCATCAAGTTCTGTACTCTGGCTGGACTATATCTACTTGGAAGGGTCACCTTTTTTTTTAAATCACATGAAGGTACTGTATGGGTTTATTGTGGCCCTGGTGGCCCCTTGCTAATAATCTTCCCTACTTAACTGGCCTGCTTCAGTACAGTTAGGAAAGCACTTACCCCCTCACTGTCCAGAGGGCTCTGGGCAACGAGCCCTTCATTCAGCATTTAAGACCTTGTTGTCTATAAGTTCTCAAACATTTAGAGACTGTACTCCACTTCTTATCAAACACATTGATACAAGCCCACATCTCACATTAATTTCATATTAACTGTATGAAAGAAATTTTATGAGGTTCCTTTGGAAATTATTTGGCAACTCATTTAATTTATGATTGGCAATGATTTCTTGGCAATTGTACATGTTTGAGAATTCTTGCAAAATGACATCATCTGGCCAATTAATTATTTCCAAATGTAATGACATTTTAATGAATACTAATTTTAACAATTAGTGCTATTGACACAAAGTTACATTTTGTAGGCATCTAAACATATATTAATAGTGATTTAACAGTTTTATTATTTTGGAGTCAGTAATTTTTCCCCCAATTTTCAAACATTTTTCTAGGTTCTTAAAATGCTTGGGCCAAGTGTTGGAGAAACCCAACCTGAAGGAGGTTGTGTGTGCTCACTCTCTCGCTTTCCCTAAAATAAATAAATAAATCTTTGAAAAAGAAAGAAAGAAAGAAACATTGCCTAGAGTTACAAAGCCAGTAAAACAGCTATTCAGGCTCTAGAGTTCACCCTCTTAATCACAATACTATCCTGCCTCTGAACATTTGATGTTCTTTCTATCTTCAATTTTTTTTTAAGTTAAAAAATATTCTCTAGTAGGCCTTAGTTGTGTTAAGGAGAACAGATACCTTTCTCTGCATATTTGTTTTCCACAAATGAGTGAGAGAAAGTAGGGGCAGGATATTTCTTGAAACTGGGTATTTTGATATTGGCAGAAAGCATTATCAAAATCTGTATTCTAAAGTTAAAAACGGGACTTCAATATAAAATGAACACATTTCAAAAGCTTATTAATGATGGGACTAGCAAGATGGGAAAGTTGGTTCAAAGAGAACTGGAGAAACTGAAGTGTTTATATTCACTGAAAGAAAGGATATTTGAATGAGATTGATCATTTAGATTTTTCTTTAAACTCCTGGACTGTTGGAGGCACCCTTGGTCAGGGCCTGGCTGGCTCAGCCTCTGATAGAAGCCGTGTGTGGGCCTCTGCCACATCAGACACTGCTGGGGACTCTGGCAGTACAAGGAACCCCAGGGCGGATGCAGGGTGGGTGGGAGGGTTGCTGAACCGAGGTCCTTCCAGTTGGCCCCTGGAGGCCAAGGTTCTAATCCACAGGGCCCGGGAGCCAGATTGGCCAGGAGAGTTAAGCATCAGGGCTCCTCCTGCCTTGCCACCCTGTACCACCAAGTTTATCGTGCTGGGTCGGCCCACTTTGGTGAGGGGCAGACTGGGTCTCTCGCCAGATGTCTCATCAGCCCTGGAAGTTGAAGCCCCTCTTCCGTCTGGCTCCTCTGTGCTGCTCACCCCTGCTTCCCTCCTCTCAGAGAACGGGAGTCAAGGGGGAAATCAAGACACATGGCTCACCACTTTGTTTCCCTACATCCCCCACCTGCTGCTTTCCTCCTACAATTCTTACCAGAAACTGTTGACTTTTCTTTCCTTTTTTCTTCCACTGCTTCTTATCTTCCTTTCACCTGGAGGCCCTGAGGCCTGCGATGGGGGGATATGCTAATGGAAGCAGGATGGCTGCATGATTCACACAGCCCAGTGCAAGATGAAAATGCAGGACCCCTTCTCCAAAGCTTATTAGGAATTTCAGGATGGCAACCGCAGAACACTGAGAGACAAGAATGGGACTCCGTGCTACTGTGCTGGTCATACGCCTGGGAAGCTGGCCCTGGGTGAGAGAGAGAGGAATTCCATGAACCTGATTCCTTAGCAAAACCTGGAGTCTTGTTAAAGAAGTCCTAAGTGTGAGCTTTCTTCCCTTGGGTGGTAAACCCAGGAAGAAAGATGCAAGTTAGGGACAATGGAAATGCGTTGGTTTAATAACTGCAAAGTATCTTCTCTCTATGTTAATGATGTTTAGAGAGACTTTTCCTGTTGTCCTGGTAATTTCACCAAACCTGAAAGGAAGGGAAATCTTCACTGTACATGCTCTAAATCCACTGAGCTGCCCTAGAGCTGACCCCATTTGGGACAGACAGCTTCCTGCCAAGACCCTCCAGACACACTGGTTACCCTGGAACTGTCACGGGCACCTCCCACCCCAGATAATATAAGGGCCTCATGGAGGGAGTCTAACGTGGGGGAAGGGAGGGAGGCCTGTGTTCATAGAAAATGAAAGCTGTCCTCTCACCTCCACCTAAGTGAGAGGGATAGCAGAAAAATCAACAGAGGTTGGGTAGCCTGGGAGCAGGACCGCTGGCTGGATGTTCACTGAATTGAGTATCGCAGCCCCTTTCTGGTATTGTCCTCATGGTGATGTATGTGAGAGAATTCTTTGGGAGGAAGTTTAACATAGTTTCCCTGAAATTCGAGGGCATATGGAGAACAGAGCAGTGGGTATCTGCCTCTGGTCTAGAGCTGTCTGAAGGCCCAGTGGAGCATCCCAGGCCAACAGGGTTTGAAAAGACCATGGCGTGAGATATCTGGGAAGAAAAAGGAAGCAATTCCAATCCCATATTTATCTTCTCAGCCCTTAGAGGATAGAAGAATACCTCTGGAGCACCTATGGTTCCTTGTAAAGGCTCATGGAAGTTGGAAGAGAGTCACGAAGCATGGGGATGCCCAGGTGCTATTGGGCCAAGTGTTGGAGAAACCCAACCTGAAGGAGGATATGGCCGCTCCAGTAGGGGTGTCCTTGGTGATAGCGGGAGCTTGGGTGCAGTTGAACACTGCCCCAAGAAGATTGCATATACCACCTTGCAGAGACCACCTCTTTGTTAGAGGCTGCCACTATTCATCAGAAACAGTCCAGATCCTGAGACCGCGGACACACTCACACCACGAACATGTGGCTCGGTCACACAAGCAAAATCTCTTTTCTCTCCTGTCCTGTCCTCGGTGCTAACGCAGAACCCTGAGGGCCCCAAAGTCTGAAGGGAGGAGTGAGGACATTGACCGTCACAGTGTACAAGTACTCTTTCTAGAGTTACTTTCTAGGGATTGCATTGAGTACCTTGGCTCCATCAGAGAAATGGAAATGATGGGAGGGGAGAAATGAACTGTTCTAGGAGCATGGAGTAGGAAGTTCTAGTTAGCAATCTTACTTTCCCTACCCAAGTATCTGGGAAAAAATAATGGATTGCCTGGTTGTGAGGAAAACAAAATACACACACACACACACACACACACACACACACACACACACAATGTTTTCTAAGGGCTTATGTTTAGAATCTCAGTGTTTGGATTCAGTGTTCCATATTGAGTTATTAAAAATTTAATGAAGGCCAGATTATGTGCCTCAAAAAACTGCCAATGTCCACATAAATGCTATGTGATACTTTCATTGTAAGCCTAGAATTTTTAATATATCTACCATCATATTTGAGAACTAACATCGTTCTATTTTTATCCTATTCTTTGTAATGTAGTTCAGTTTCTTTCTTTGTATACAACCTCATTTTGCCTTCACCTACAAGGAGGCTAAATTAAATATTAATGAAAATAAAAACATAGTCCAGAAGCTCTGGGCATTTATAACTTTAAGTGAAATGATATTTTGCTGTTGCCTTTTCTGAGATATTCAGCTCAGGTGAATTTCCATTTATACAGTACAAGTAATGATTTTAAAACAGCAGAGTGGGACATTTGTGGATAGCAGTAGCAAAAGGAAAAACACAATCTCGAAGAGAGCAGTAGTCTGAAGTCATCATTCTGAGTCACGAGAACTTAATTGTCTTATTGCCAGGCATCTGACTCTTTCTGCACCTCAGTTTTCTCATCTGTAAAATGGAGATATTTACTACTAACTATGTGGAAATATTAATAATGTTGAATATTTGTTTATCTAAAGTGGTTAAGGACAGAGGATTTGAAATTAGATCTTTGCCCTGCCTCTTATTAGCCATGTTACTCAGAGAGATAACTTAACCTTCTTAAGCTTTGGTTCCTTCTTATGAAAAATAGAGATCATTTAGTGTGTTATGTAGTTTTTATGAGTTGGATGAGATAACTTACATAAAGCCCTTCTGCCATGTTTGACACATGATTTTAGTCTATTATGTCTGTTTTAATGATGCTACTGATGCTCTAAATCATGTATGTTAGGTAAAAGGAGTCAGAAGAGTGCTGGCGGGTAACATGAGGGATGCCAAATTCCAAATCAAAATGTTCCTGGACTGATCGCGAAAGTGGTGAATAGAGGGAGCGATAATAGCAACAGAAGAAACTGCCCATAAATTATCATCATTTCTCCACTCCAGGTGCCACTGCAAGTCTTGTGTGAGGGGCCGGGGAGGGACTTCTGTGCCCCGATTCCTCCTCTCCTGGTTCCCGACTGAACATGCTGGGCATGGACACTGTGTGCAAAACACGTTGGGGGTGGTAGTTGGGGTGACAGGGATGGCAGACCAAGGAGGCATTGGTGGCTCACCAGGGGAGACAGGTGTGGGCCCGAGGAGGCTCAGGCCACCTCGGAGAGGCTGGTCAGCTTATGGCTGCCCTGCACGATGGGCAAACAGGAAGCAAAGTGCCTCTCTTACATCTTTAACATTTTCAGATGCAAAACCCAGTACTTTTCAAACGATCTGTAGGAATGGACCACTTCTTTGTTCTCCGTCCATCACAAAGAAGTACGTGGTCCTGCCATATAGGACCAGCCTGGGCTTGAGCCATACGGATGCATCATGTGAGTTTGGCATTCTGTCCTGGCCTATATTGTCTGCGAGAAGGTAAATCCACTGATGATTCAGTTGATGTTCCAGCCATGTCAGATTGCTATGAACATTTCTAAATGCTTACTCTCAGTTTCTGTACTTTGTCACAATCTGGTAACATATTTTGCGTGGTCCCGCTCAGCCCTATCATAATCCTACTTCCAAACAAAAATGGTAACAACAACAGCAGAAAATTTAGTGAAGATACAATGTCAATCAAAAAATAGGAAATTTAGAGGTTGTTCATATAAACCTAACTCAATGGCCTCTGTTTTATATCTGAATCCTTCTGGCATTGTGGAAAGGGTGTGAATATTGATTCCAGACATACCTGTATTTTAATCCCTGCTTAGCTGCTTACTAGCTGTGTATCGGATGGACAGGTTATTTCTCCGAACCTCTGCTTGTTCATCTGTAAAATGTGGACCTTTAGACCCACAACATAGAACTACAGTGAGCACTGAATATCTTGTATTGGTAAAGTACCAGACACAGTACCCAGGAACTAGCAAAGAGGATTGTTTTATATTGTATATTTGGGGATTTACAGTCTACACTTTGCAATTTTCGTTGACTCTAGATGCAACCACGTAAACTATACACATTGCATTTCTCTCCAAAATCCAAAATAGCCTTTCCATTTGAGCTTGGACTAGATTCATTATATTTAGATGCAACAATTCTGATTGCACCTTAATTTAAAAGTTCTAAATTTCTTCAGTCCTAGTTTTTGGTGAAATAGATACTAAAGCCAGAATACTGAAATATAACAAAGGTTCTTAAAAACTAGTATAAATAAAAATTCCTTGGGCAGCTTGTTAAGATGCAAATTCTTAGCCCCAGCCTGTGGCACCTCTGACTCAGCTGTTCTAGTGACGCCCTGGGATTTATTAGCAACACCTACCTCCTTCCGTCCCCTCACCCCCCAGCCCCCCATTGATTTTATGCAGGTGGTTTGTGAATCATACTTTTTTAAAAAAGAGTAGTATGAGGGATCATTGTAGTGGAATCGTCCTGTATCTTGACTGTGATGGTGGTCACACAAATCTGCACATGGGGTAAAATTGCATAAAACTCTCCCCCCACCCCAAACACACACATGATCTAGACTGCTCATATGCTGTAGAAGCAACCTCAGCATTCAGATGCATTTTGTATTTTGGGCTTTCAGAGTTTATATTCCTGTTTTTTTAACATAGCAGTGAAAAACCTCAGATAGTTTTTCCTTAATAAACCAACAAATTAGCCAACTGCTGGCTTGGTCAAGCTGGCTTCATTAGCTTTCTATGATGTTTTCTTGGTCAGATATAGAATTTTACAACTCAAGCCTAAAAATAACATGCTTTCAATTTTCCATGTGCGGACACTCCATCACTTTGAGTTAAGTGGATGGATTAAATGTACTGTTGAAGTTCACTGGGGAAAGCAAATGCTCCTAAAAGTGGATCACTTTCGTCACCAAAACAGGCTTTTGTTCTTGAAGTTTATGCTAGACACTCTTCATTATCAATAATTTAATTCTAACGAAGCCTGTTCAGAGATGTTGTGTCTCTACCTACGGCTGCTGTCATTTTCATGTGACTGCATCGACTTGTGGGTGATCATGCAAAAGGTAGTTGGACATTTCATGTCATCAAGGAATCACTGTCAATGTTTTTCAGTAGTGCAATAGTATTGTGGTTGGGTATAAAAATAGAATTCTACTCTCTTGAAGACATATGCTGAAATATTTATGGACGGAATGATATAATGAAGTGAGATTTGCTTGGAAATACCCAGGGCCAGGGGAAGTAGCTAGGGATATCCATGGCACAAGGTCAGCCATGGGCTGCTAATTGTTGAAGCTGAGTGATGGTACCTGAGGGTTCATTACACCATTTTCTTGCTTTTGTATCCTATTTGAACTATTTCTTATGAAAATGTTAAGGAAGAAGATAGTCAAAATAAAAGCAGCCTCAGTGTTGTATGCAAGACAAAGCCCAGTCTTTTGGGTTGTTTATATTGTAAATGTGGGCTAAATGAGTAGGACCCTCACATTTTCCTCCATGGGTGTAAAACACTCCTGCGTGTCTCACTGAGGATGAATGCCCCGACTGACTCTGTAGGATATCTCTGATGCCATGGTGTCCCACACTGCCCCGTGCCGTAAGCATTTGCTCTCTAATATTCTTGGCTTGATGTCTGAAGACTTTGTATTTGAGTGTGTCCTAACAGCAAACCTTTGTTCTGAGATAACCTTCAAAAGAGCAAGGCAAATATTTTAGGGCATGTTCTTGCTCACATGTTTATTTCCTTTTTGTTATATTTTACTCCCCAGGACTCTGAATATCCTGATAGAATGGATAATATCTTTTTTAAAAACTCAGTTATTTAGTAAAATGGATTAGCTCAAAAGCTTCCACACTTAGGATTTCTTTCAGGTTCCTTTCCTCATGCGGGGCAGGAGATCAGGAGATGGCAAGTGGGCGGCCACACCACCCCGTCCTGAGGTGTTACAGAGCCCTTAGAAACCAGCTTGAACTCAGACGTGGCCCACACACTCCAGACTGTACTCTTCACCCCTTCGTAATAACCCTCCTGTATTTTTAAAGCACATTTTCTCTATCCTTGCATTTCCGGATAATAAATGGTGCTTGCATAATATCTATCCCTTGAGTCATTTTGGAATACCACAAAGCTTTGGGAGACAAAAACACCCCCCCCCCCCACATACACACATACAACCCACAAAACAAACAAAACACTAGAATCACTAAATCTTATCATTCTTCCAGCAAGCATTCCTTGCGGACCTCCTGTGGATAGAGTTTAGGCAGCTTAAGGGTATCAGCATATTTGGAGACAAAATATGCGTGCTATTGGAAAACTAGAAAAACAACAATTAAGTAACTCATCCACAGTCCTGAAATAAATGGCCCAAATTCTGTCAGTAAATACTTGGAAAATGCAATATATGACTAGTAATCGTAGTTTTTCTTAATCTCTTAAAAATAGAGTTCTGTGGCTTTTAATAAATTGTCCCAAATAGCTATGGTATCTCACAGGAGTTGGGTTATCATTATCTTACATTTTAAATGAAAAATAACAATAGCTCCCGTTTACTGGGAGCATACTCTGCGCTAGGTGTCCTGCATCGATTATTTTCTTCTCACACCGAACCTGTCAGGTAGGAATTATTACCTCTGATTTATAGATGAGGAAATTCAGTGAAGTTGAGGAATGTATAATAAATGGCATAAGCAGCTTCCAGCCCAGGTCTAGCCTGAGACCCCACACTGCTCTCACTAAATCTCATTCCTCAACCGTCCCCTGTGGGACCCATTCTGCAGCACAACCCACAGGGGGCAGTGTGAGCCAGGAAGGGTCACAGGATCTTTGGATTCTGGCTCTTCACTTGGGGCATTTGATATTACCCATTCTGGGGTGCAGAGCCCAAAGCTGCTTGCAGAAACCATGGGCTTCCTAGTTAGACCTAGGAATCGTGTGGTTAAGAACAAATAATTCCCCAAACCAAAGCTGAAGCTGCATTGTTTTACTCTCACTACACAAAGAAACCTTCCAACAGTCCGAAGCAGGGAGAGAAAAGTCATTAGCAAAGTGCTAGATCTTGTTGTGCTGGGGGGGTCCTTCTGCTCCTGGGTCCCTTAGAGCCCTGTTATGGAGATTTTCAAACGTGGGCTCCTCTGGTGGATGGTGGTGGGGTATCTCATGGAGATTTAGAACTCTAAATGATTGTATCACACCTGGAGGCACCCTGAGAGCCCTCTGTCCCAAGAAATCTGTTCCCCAGTCCTATTCTCAGAAGCCCCACCTCCCAGCCGAGTGCATAAGCCATGAGCGTTCCCAGGACAGTTTTTGTATTGGAAGAGATAGGCTGTCACGTACACAAAGCCTGGCCACCATCAGTGACGTGATGACAAAGAAACTTGAACTGTTTGATTTTTACAAGTTGCAAAGTAAGAAGTTGTTTCTTTGTTTCCGGTCTGGAGGAAAGCAGTCCAGAACACAACTGGGAGGTCTGTCCCCAATTACAGCATTGATAGCAGCTTAAAAAAAATACGAAAATTCAAACATTTATGAAACAAAGCCTGTAATGAATTTGGAATGGTAAATCTAGTGGAATTAGGCAGACTTCCAATGATTTTGAGAAATAAACAAAAGTTAATTTGGTTGAAAAGCAGGTTAATTAAATCTGCCTGTTCGTTTCCCCACCTCTTCAACATCTTTGCATGCAATAATCGACAGCAGAACATGGGCAGCCGTGAGAATTACATGGCAGGGCCCAGCTAGGGAGGCAGCAAGCCCTGAGACTGACCAGAGCCCACATACGACAGGGAGGTAGAATCAAATGGAGGAATAAGTGGATGGAGGCCGAGGTCGAGGTAGCCAGGGTATAGGAAATCCGTGAAAATAGAGGGGGATGGAGATCCAGGTGGACTTGTTTGGAGGAAAGTCTGTCTTAGCAGTGGTAGAATTGACAACTTCTCTTCCTAGGACAGAGGCCATTTTGCTCCCTGAGATACTGAGATGGATGTGGACCATATAAATAGGAGGTCAACCAAATTTTGTGAAATTAGTAAGTGAATGCAGGTGAGGTGGTACCTAGCCCTCAGGAGTCAAATAGACCCTCATATACTCCAAGGTAGGGATGTACGGGCATTGCTGGAGTGGGAAATTAACTTCATAGATTACTGAGCCTTCATTTGTAGACATAATTAGGGCACTTCTCAGAATGTTTTAAGCGGAAATTACTTATATATATTTTTCTCCATCAAAGTTTCAGCATGTATAAATCTTTGGCCTAATATAATTTCTTTTTTTCCGACTACGCCTAGTACTTGCTGATCCTTCCTCACTTATGAATACTGTAATCTAATAAGCCTTATCTCTATTTACTTTGGAGTTGAAGATCCAATTAGTTGCATTTGGAAAAGATTAATTCAGCTGCTCTGGTCTTAGAGGCACTGGGTGCCAAGCTTCTGCTCATCTGTGGTTTTGTTCTCATTGTTCTGCTACATTCTGTTAGCTGTTAGTATTTCATCATTCTTTGAGAAAGCCCAATGTAGCATGGCTCACAGTCATAAAATGTGCATTATGGGACTAGAGGAGAGTCTAGAGGGAGGATAATATATGTCAGAATCTGAGGTTTAAGCCCGAGTATTTTAAAACTAGAAGCCTTCGGCAAGGACGGCTGTCCACAGCTGATGCATTTAACCTCCGACGGCTACCTGGGTCATTTTACCCTGGCCGCAACCTTGCCATTAACTCCTTTCCAGTTATGTGTTCACTGTTGGGGACATCGGTACATTCTCTAAGTGCCATAATTCACAGTCTAGAGTCAAAAGATGATGGCAGAGCTTGTATTCTTTCAAAGTAATAAAATCTATATCATCAGTTAACTTTAGAAAGGGAGGAAGGAAATAAACGGAGGAATCTGAGCAGGTGCAGAATAGGGAGTAAGTTGAAGGAAACAAGATCTATAGCTGTGATATATCATTCCAGGTATTCTTATCACGGACACTAACCAATCTGGAAGATCGGCAGTCAAACAGTTAATAGAAGCACATATTGCTTTGGACGTTATGTGGAATTGTCCCTTTAGGGGCACATGACGTAGCAGAAATGAACGAGATCTCTCTGTGTGTTTCTCTCCGTCTGTCTGCCTGTCTATCCTTCTCTCTCTCTCTCTCTCTCTCTCTCACACACACACACACACACACAGATGTCATTTTCCTGTATCTTCTACTAAAGCAAACTCTGCATCTAATTCACAAACTAGCAAAAACACAAAGTAATATATTCCATAAAATGACTCAAAATATATTCCATAAAATCTTTTAAGAAGGAGGACACTAATCATTGATTTATAGGGAAAAAAGTGCTCACTCTAGTTTACTCTGATGACTGTGGAACTAAATTTTGGCTCTCAAAGCCCTGTAATAACTTGATGATTATATTTTTTTCAAATGAAATATTTTAAAATTTAGAGCAAGTTCCTGTTTGCTCTCCAGTCTCTTTAAATGTCCCACTGATTAGCAGTAGCCCGAATTTGGGGGAAAATCGTACTCTGATATTTTTCCATTTTATCTCCTCAGAGACATCTAAACTGCTTTCTGCATATCCCGTGGGCAATTGCAGTAATGCCATGCAGAGAGAGAGAGAGAGAGAGAGAGAGAGAGACAAGAGTCAGGTTCACGGTCAAACAAAAACTAGCAATTAGAGAGGTTAGAGCTCCAGGTTTCTGAGTACTAGTCCAGGCATGATCCACACCCACTTGTTGCCATGCAGCCACTTCTTGGCTTTTGCTGGGGCACGTTGAACGTGGAGAAGCTGCTCTGTGCTCGCAGCCAAATCATGGGGGTGCGCTCATGGCCACTGTGCCATCCCCATTAAGTTCTCCACCTGAGGATCTCAAAAATTTTGCTGCATGGCCTCTCCAAGCATGGCATTTGCTTGTATTATAAGTGGTTGAACTTTTTTTTCTACATTATTCTTCCCACTGGGAACAAAACATTGTGACTGTGAAAACACAAAAAAACAAAAAAACGTTTTCTTCCTCACACTTCTACTTGCAGGTGGGGACAAAAGGATTATGAATGCAGCCAGAACCCTGAGACATGTGTTGCAATTCTAAGCCAAGGCTTAGTTTCTGATTCCTAGGAAATCACAGCCAGAGGCATTGTGCTATGCTTGAGTTTTAGAGAGGACAAGCTTAGTTCTGAGAAAGGCAATACACTTGATTTGATACCATTGCTTAGAACCCTCTGTAGCTGATTGTTTTCAAAGATGACATTTCCTCCCCAACTTTCCTGCAGTGTGACTTTGCCACATCTGCTATTAAGAGGTGGTGTCTATTCCTTCCTCCCTTCCTATTGATCTGATCAATAAAATGCAATGACAATAATGTCATATTGCACTTTCTGCTTTAGACAATTTAGGACAAAGACACTGCCCTGAGATAGTCATGTAGGAAAGGCAGTCTGGCCTCCTGGAGGGTGAGAGGCTAAGTGGAGGAGAACTGAGGCCCCCTGGACTGCAGCCAGCACCAACTGCTAGACATAAGTGAGCCCATCTTGAACCTTCTGGCCCTGCCGTCTCTCCAGCTGAATGCAGCTGCATGGAATGAGCTCAGGCGAAACCAACAGAGAGACTGCTCAGCTAAACTGCAGTATCGTGAGACAAAATAAAGCATCGTTGTTGTAAGCTGACAAGTTTTGGGTTGATTTGTTATGCATCAATAGGCTAACTGAAACACTCTCAATAAATAGTTTTAATATTTAGGCTTTAAAAATAGAGTCATCTTTACTTTGATGGCTGTAGGATATCTGTGAAAAGGACAGCAGAGCACAATATTCAAGACGAAAAATATCTGCAATGAAGTCACCAAAGCCCTATGCACCATGTAAGAGAAATCAAATCCAGAGAGATTCTCGGATGCTCCCTTAGCCCACACTCTGGTCTAATGCATGTTGTAGGGCACATGTCATAAATGTCCGTGCTTGTCACATGGCAGGCATTTCTAGGAAAGAGTCTTTAAAAAAATTGGTTCCATATGGAATAATAATGATATCTTACTGTAGCTGGTAGAAATTTTCCACATTGGGAGTGAGTACTGGAAGGCGGAGAGAGCCAGTCACTCCTCAGAGAGACATGGGGACTTATTTTATACTGAAGGCTCACAGGCAATGAAACCACCGAGGAGTCATTAATTTGAAATACTTTACCATTGGAGCTGGGTATTAAAATAGTGAGAAAAAGGGTAATTAAGAATTTATCTGCTTTGAGATTTTTTTTTCATTTCCTCTTAATACGGTTCTCTTCCTTTCTATTAAAGCTTTTCTTTTTCCAAATCAGATATTTTCTCTATAACATAAGAATGTGATGAAGAAAAAAAAAACCAATTTAGCTTTTATTGCTATAAATCTCTGGAGTGATTTGCCCTGTGTTTTTCCAGCTTAATATAGTGATATGAAAGCACTCTGTTCTCCATATATACTTTTTACATGTGGATTGTCTCAGGAAAAATCCAGCCCTGAGAGAAACTCTATCAATTTAATATTTCAGTTACTGTTATCCCATAATAAAACAGTGACTGAAAAATTATACATGAATGTGACTTCATTTAGTAAAATGCTTTTATATGTTTGCATGTTTTCTCCGTCATTAGGTGTAACTGATTTAGGGAGTGAAGGGAGATGAAAGAAAGAGATGTCTATTAAGTATCTCCTGTGTGCTAGGCATGTTATTTCTGTTACCTCATTGGATTCTAATAGCAACCTGTGATGGAGGGATTGAAGCTCAGATGGGGAGACATGACTGCCAACTGGCCAAGTCAAGATTCAAACTCAGGTGTGTTTCCCAAGCACACATGCTTACTATATACTGCAATATTAGGTCTTGGCTTAAGGCTGTATCTCAACCTTTCCAGGGATGGGGTCTCCATGGCCTCACAAGGCAGCTTTCCTGGATTTTAAATTATTCTTATTGTTTCTAGAAAGACTTTCCTTACACTGTATGAGGATCTTGGGTCAGGGGGTCTTGAATTGAGTGGGAATATGGTTGATTAGATAATGATCTCTAAGTTTCCTTCAGCTTGGTTTTTGATTCTGCAAAAAGCTATCTAGTTTTAAAAATACAGACGATAGGCAGACAGTCTTTCCTTTGCTGTCCTACCTGACCTCCCTTGCAGTGTATTCAGTAAATTTCTATCTCCTTTGTTCTGTGTTGGGTGAATCCTTTCACTGCCCAGCCCACTGGCTTCCACCCAGTTGGTGCCCCACATTTGCAGGCCCCCATCCAATTGGGAGAGACACCACATTTGGTGGCCCTACATGGGGAGACTTTGTGGCCTCCCCACAAAGGGAGAACATCACACGAAGAGTCTTTGCCTGTCCGGGCTCTCCTCAGATTCTTTGGGAATTTCTCGGGACTTTCCCTTGGTAGACCAGCTCTAGTACTCCACGGGGAACTGACGATCTCTGGCAGGTGGCGGTTACTCCTCAGTGAGGATCCGAAGCCCCAGGAGGAACCAGCTGGATCACTGTTGCCCAGAAGGACTCAGTTGGGTTGGGACCTTTTCCTGACACTGGTTGACTCTCAGCCTCCTCCCCTCTTTTGGCCTCCACCCTTTTCCTTTGTTCCTGTGGACCCAGCTGCCATCTTGATCTGCAGGCAAACACGCTCCTACCCGTCTGAGTGAATCCAACAATTCCCTGTAGGAATGATGGTTCAACAGGGATTCCAGTCCATACAATCGGAGGGTCCCCTGCCCCAAATCCCATGGACCTGGCCACCAAGGAATTTTACTCAAATCGCCTGTCAGCACTTTAATATAATACCATGCTCTGGTCTATCATGGACTGAGAAATTTAGGTAGGGACATCTCTACATTCCTCATTCAGGAAGAAGAAGCTATTGAAGATAAGACTTCCTGCCCAAATGCCAAAGATTTGTCATTGCTGATCTGTCGGGGGGAAGGGGGGAGGAATGAAGAGTCCGCTTTTAGGCAGTAGGCTTGAGCAATGGAATGTAGAAAGGGCCCACAGTGATCCCCTGGCTGAATACAGACAGGCCCATCAGGTGACCCACCTGGAAATATCCGTAGGCTCTAACTAATCAATGGGCTACTTACAACCAGGCATAGTTACCAAAAAAGGGAAAATTCCATATGTCCCCATGGATGGGGACCTCCTCGCCTTCCTGTTTTAAATACAGCCCCCACCCACTGCCTCATTGCAGTCTTTCCTTGGCTGCCCTGCCTGTCACTCCCTGGTGGTGTATTCAATAAATTTCTATCTCCTTTAAATAAATAAATAAACAAACAAACAAACAAACTAAAAAAAAAAAAAATACAGATGATAGCCATGGAAAAGAGTGAAGCAAACAATTCTTTCGGAAAATAAATTAAAAGTATGTCTTTTGTAACATACTGAGATTGTTTTCCCTAGCCTGGGGGATATCATGCCTAGGCCATGAATTGATAATCACTGAAGCTGGCTGAAAGGTACTTGAAAGTCCATTATACTATCCTCTCTACTTTTGTATACATTTGAAATTTTCCATAATTACAAAGCTAAAAATGTTTCAAATTCAGTGTTTGTATTATCACATGAAAATGTCCCTCTTAATGTTATTATACATCAATGGAAAAAGTGTTTCAGGATTTTATACACATCACTCTTGAAAGTGTAAGATTTTTTTTTTTCAACATATGTCTCTTAGTTCAGTCTCATTTTCTTTGTATCTGCTGGACTGCTAAAAAAAAAAGTTTTCCTGGATATTTCTAAATTTATTTATTGGTTGACTATATCTCTACTTATCTTTGGGTAGATGAACAGATATTCATAGTCATGACCAATTTTTTTTAAAAATGACACTCTCTTGTACCAGAGATGTATTTTAAAAATCCATAGTCAGATTTCTGTCTTGACTTATGAATAGTTTCAAAGTGTATCCATTCCAAATCTGTAGGCCAAAGAGCAAGGCTTTCTGACATCGCCCACACAAATCTATAATATGGCAGTTGACCGAGGCCCAAACTAAACAGTAGCAAAGCCAAAGCAGTGTAGCTCTTGATGTTAGCAATTTCTGGTGATAAATTATCCATGTTCTAGGAATCTGGAGGCTGGGTTTTTTTTCATATTTTCATATTTATACATGAATCAGTGCCCTTCCTGTCACCTTTGGTTCTGAAACTCACTTCATATCCTTTTCTTCAAAAATTTAGCACCTTTCCTACAAACAACAGATGGCTTGTTTTCAAAAGGCAATGTGAATTTTGAAATAAGTTTTTTTATTTTCCATGCAGTCTGTGAAAATGGTTTTTATGTGTTAGAAATTCATGTTGGCTTTTCTCTGCTTGCATGAATGTTCTGATGTATGATATTCTGGGTGATTCTTTTTGTGGATAGATTTTCCTTACAACTAAGATAAAAGGATTCCTTACTGCATTCCCATAACCCAATTTAGCTCAGTTTGGGTTTTCTTCATTCCAACTTGTAAAACCTGTTTCTCTGACAGAAGCTCTTTAACTCTATTTGTAGTGCCATCTGCCTGGTTACTACAACTGGAGGGCTCAACTTCTAGTTTCCCAAGAGTTGTTGGCTCAACATATTGATTTATAAGTCTTAGGATGAAGAACATGACACACAGAGCAATATGATTGAACGTTTAGCTTATCTTAATTACCATCAACCAGAATTTTTCACTCCCACAACACTTTGGAACTGAAAAGCTTTCCTATCATATGAAATAAGATGTTTCTAATTTACATATAAATCATGACTCTACGGCCTTTGTTTTTTATGTTAGGTTATAAGGCCAGTCCTTCATGGGGTTCTCATCAGAGAAACAGAGCCTGCAATTAAAGTATATCACCACAAGGAGGCGATCATGCTTCAATCATGGCCATAGTAAGGTCCAAGCATAAAGGTGATCTCTTTTTGCCTAAGGTAGATTTTTTTTCTTCCTCATTTTACCATTTTGTCCATTCTAGGTTATTTTTCAAAAACTAAAGCTCAAAACAGGAAAATTTAATATTACAAAACTTCTAAAATCTGAGTTTAAATATAGAGAAAGATTTAAAAATAAACATCTAGCTATAGATAAAGTTTTCCACACTGATCTTACTGTTATCTCTTAAATTTTAATGTAATTCTTGTCTCAGTCTCAGACTTGTGTGTGTTGCTTCTTTAGAACTCATCTTAAGTTTTACCTTGGAGGGACGCCAGGGTGGCTCAGTCAGTTAAGCGTCTGCCTTTGGCTCAGGTCATGGTCCCAGGGTCCTGGGATTGAGTCCCGTATCAGACTCCTTGCTCAGCAGAGAGTCTGCTTCTCCCTCTGCCTACCACTCCCCCTGCTTGTGCTCTCTCTCTCTCTCTCTGACAAATAAGTAAATAAAATCTTTAAAAAAATTTTTTTCCTTGGAATCAAAACTTTCTCTATTCTTCTAAAAGGCTCTAGGTTCAATGATTTTAACTCCAAGATAATGCCAGCATGACATCAAAACTTCATCAGCTATTAGTACCCAAATCTCAGCAGACTTGTAGCTTTTCTCTGTTTTGCCACAAGTAGGAATGTTTAACTAAAGAAATGCCTTCTATGTATGTATCTCGTCTCAGAATTAGTTAGGATCTCTCTACCCCTCAGACTTTTACATTCTTTTCCTCTGAGAAGCTTTGGGTTGTAAGTAATGGAAGTCAACTCTGACTCTAACTTAAAATAAATGAGATTTTGTTGCAGAAATATAGGAAAATCCCTGGACTGAAGGAAATGCTCAAAACACAGCCTTAGGAAATGTAGGTATTAAGTCTCAGGAGCAGGAACTGATTGCCTGACAGTCTTGGCTGGGTCAGCTGCTAGAGTCATTGGACCCAACTCTGTGTCTGCCCCTGGCTGCTGTAGGGTAGGAGAAAGATGCTCTGGCAAAAGAGATTCCAGAGTCTGTTTTAGCTTGCACAATGGAGGGGGCAGGTGCTGGGATGGACCCTCCCTTCAGGACCTCTCCCAGTAGGAGAAAAGTAATTCCACAAAAGGAATTCTAAAGTATAGTACTTTAGGAAATAGTGCTTGGTGGTCAAAACTGACAGTTGTTCATGATAGCCATAGGGTGTTTAGTGGAAATCCCTGCTGTGTTTTCTCCAAACATGAAGGCATGACTTTGTCCCCATTGATTGAAGAAGACGCTGTGCTAGGTAGAGCACTGACCCCTTCCCTGGCGATTCTGATTTCTGGTGCTCACCTGGGCTCGATTGTGGCTCTTTGAACAGATCTAACACGCTGGTAGTCATTCTTTCCTCGTAAAATGAAGAGGTTGCACTAAATGACCCCTTCCCTTCTTTGCATTTGCTCCTTTACTTTCAATATGATACTTTCCCTTAGCAACTCCACTTGTAACTGTCCCACTGGCCCTACCACAAGCTGCCTCCTGAAAAGTTTTGTATCTGTCTCCATGCAATATGACACTTTGATCTGAAATTTGAAGTCTTTTTAAAAGGGTGCTACTCTCTTATTTGTATCCGTTGGATAAACTCACAGTTGCAGCTGCAGTGTTTTCTGACAGACTTAGGAGACAAATATAGATGCGTACCATTGCAGAAGCGTGTGGATCTAAATAATGAAACAGGGAGAAATAAAATAATGCATACCTGTATTGCTACCATTTTTCAGAGGTGTTCCTAGCTAGGACAGTGCTATTTTTATTAAGTTTAGATTATTCACACACAAGAGTTCCTCGTAAGAACAAACCAAAATAAAAGTCACCTCTCATATTTCTATACAATTGGTGACCTCAGTTACAATCTTTCCATAATCTTGTTTGCTATTTAAACTGGGGTTGACCCAAAGAAAAATCGTGAAAGCATAGTAGACAGCTAATGAGATGAGCCTCTGGACTCCTCGGCCTGAGAACCACCATCGTAACTGGCACTTGAAAAGATGGAAATACTTAGGTTACTACTGGATGCGCAGGACATTTTTAGTCAAGAGACTTTGGCCATGTGCTCAAGGACATGTGTCTCAGGCCTCCCGGTAGCGGGGACAGGGGTGGTATGCAGGGAAGCCAGGACCTGTTTCACTGGAATAAGTTTTGGGATGAACCTTTCTCCAACTCCTTTGACAGGCTCCCCCTCCCCCATGCATCAGTAGGTCAAGAATTCTCTTATTATTCGCTCTCCACCCCGCCCCAAACTATGATTTAAGGACAGCAGAACCCAGACATTTTCAAACTGTTCTAAAAATGTTGAATTTGATGAAATTCTTTTAGTTGAATTAAAACATTTTGAGTTTTAGCTTCTCTGGTGATAATAATTTAATTTGAAGTTTTGAAAGATAAATCTTTAGGGAATATTTAGTATGTCGTACATTTTCAGGGACTCCAGAACAACTTGTACACAGTTGTTTATTGAGATCTGCCTCTCTGTGCCACATAGACAGGAAGAGACATGTTGGGACAAGCTACAGTTCTCTCTCCAAAGTCTGAAGAAAAGATACATATATGGGAAGTGGAAATGATTTATTTATAAGTATCAGTCATTTTTTTCTAGTAATTATTAAGTAGTAACAGAAGGTAACATAACTAAGTAACGCTTTAGCCCAAGAAAGGTTAAGCAGTGAATTATCCTCGTTCCATTGTACCAGCCCTCCAAGGTATAGGTTAGGATTATACAAGGCAAGAGAAGTAATACCTGAGAAATTACCTGCTACCCTTAAACTTCCTGTGCAGGTTGGAATTTGGTTTCTGTACCTTTTTTTGACCTCGATAGGATTCACTTACATTAAGACAGAACCCATGGCCTCTCCCCTAACGGGATCTTTGCTGCCCCTGCAGGCTGCGTGGGAGCTGCACAGTGGTGCCCACATTCCCCTCTCCTGGGGACAGCGCTTCTTCTGTAGCTCACACTGTAGAGTCCCCTTATTCTCCCAACCCCACAAACTACTGGCTTGCCCCCTGATGGCTCTCTGATCATTATTTTTCCTCCCTCTTTTAAGGATTTATTATTTATTTGAGAGAGCATGCGTGAGCAGGTAGGGGGACGGGCAGAGGGAGAGAATCTTCAAGCAGACTCCCTGCTGAGCAAGAAGCCCAATGCGGGGCTCGATCCCCCACCATGAGATCACGACCTGAGCCAAAATCAAGCGTAGGATGTTCAACTGACTGAGCCACTCAGGTGCCCCTCTTTCCTTCCTCTTTTAAAGGTACATTTTTATATTGCATCTTGGGCTCATATCTATGCCATCTTGCACCCTTCTTCCCTTCTGTCTCCCCTCTCCTGGCCAGCCCCCTATTGTCTGTCACACTGGGGCCTGATTCATAGTCTCCCTTCCCACTCCACCTCTTGCCATATCCTCAAACATGTATTGAATATCTCCTAAGTGCCCAAAGCTGATCTCAGTGGCCATGAGAATGACCCATCCAATCATTTAATGTCATATTTCTGGGGCTACCTTAACCCTAACGACTGTCATCTCTGTGTCATCTCAGCCACTCCCTCCCAGGATCACACACTTCATCTTTTAACTATCAGGAAGCCCTCCCTTCTTAAATCATAACTCCTTCATTCCAGTCTTTGGCCACCCTATCCCTTTGACCTCCCAGAAACCCATTCTCTTATTATTTCTCCATATAATATAGGGGACTGTATAATATATTGCCCAACAGAGATTCTTTGGCAGGCTGGTCCTGGGCAAACAGGAACATATGATCACACACCAGTCATCATACACTGCTGAGCCATCTCTTTATCCTATGCCACCTGTGGGTTGGCCATCTGAACCGATTGCTCTCCAACCCCTCCCCCAATTCTTCTTGTATTCTTCTGCCGCATGGGTCTACAGAACCCCAACCTGGCCAGTGTTGCCCTTTGCCCTTTCTGGCTTATCTACAGATTCAGTCCCCTAACTGAGCCTTCAGAGCCACCCTTCAATTGCTTTCTTATCCGTAGTACCTGTTTGCCTATTCCTCTCAGAAGTGATTCCACACTGCCTCTTAGAATAGATGCCCCTACTCAATGCTCGACTACACCTTCCTAGGAAATGAGCTGGACTCCTCCACTATTGAGAGGACTGAGGTTAGTAGCTATAAACTCCCTCGTCTGCGCATTCCTCACATCTCCGTGGACTTTCTTCTTCTTTTTTTTTTTTTTTTGCGAGAGAGAGAATGAGAGAGAGAGCATGAGAGGGAGGAGGGTCAGAGGGAGAAGCAGACTCCCTGCCGAGCAGGGAGCCCGATGTGGGACTCGATCCCGGGACTCCAGGATCATGACCTGAGCCGAAGGCAGTCGCTCAACCAACTGAGCCACCCAGGCGCCCCTCCGTGGACTTTCTTCTAACATGCCTGTTCTGGGTCCCTGAAGTCTCAAAGGTACGTGTCTGTTCTGTTCAACCACCTGTGGCTTAGATGTTCCTCTTCCGGGCTTACACCAAAACTTGTGCGTCTCGATCACTAACTTCCACATGATTTTACAATTACCTGATTAGGTATCATATCCCCACGAGGCTGGGAGCCTCTTGAAGGAGAGGACTGTGAATTATTCATCTCAGTAGCCCCAGGGCCTAGCAAGGGCTTCTCATAGATGTTTGCTGAATGAGTGAATGCATTCAGTCAGGCAATATCTTTTGTATTTTTTCTTGGTCGTCTTATTTATAAAGAGCAAGAAAAAGAAACACTTCAGGGTAATTTATATCCTTGGTTAATTGAACTAAACAGAGGCTGTATGCTTTCTCTTGTAGGCAAAGCAAACACATAAAATGGCTTCATTCTGGAAAGAGACTGGATTCAGAGTTCCTAAGTTTAAAGTTTATTTTTAAGACTCTCAATGGGGAAACGCATTTTAGCTACTTTGGCTGAACATCTTAAAAGAGTGAATAATAAAATTAAAGCATTACTCAGCCCCTGGGATTTTTATTTTTTATTGTGTTTTGATGCAAAACCTTTTAAATTTCTTTAACTTGCATTAAAGAAATTATGTCAGGTCTATGACATGAACAATTAGGGGCAAACCCCTTCTTTTGGGATGAGTCAAAGGATAATAATATTTTAAAAAATAATGTAGTTTTAGTATAAAGAAAGATAGTTAAATTGCTTCTAGACTCTGAGTAGGCATTTCTCTTCTTGAAGGCTAAGTTAATATGCATAAATGTCATGTCTTATATATAAAGATGCTGCTATCGTCGCTCTGTTAGATGTGTTGTGTGAAATTTTTTCTCTCCAGGTTGTATGTTGTGCCTAGTCATCATTTGTAGAAATATGGGTATGATTGGGAGTCAGAGATTATCTGTGGCTCTTGAGCAGAGAGAAGCAGATCCCCTGGGGTAGGAGAAGTGGGGCTATAAAAATTCAATGAAGACTGGACAACATTTTACAATTTATGTATTTGAAGGGATTTTCTATAAAATCTTATAGCAAAATAATGTTCATTGATTTAATTTTTAAGACATTAAGCAGATGCCACTTAACACCTCCTCCATCCATTCATAGCGCACATGACACAGGTCAGACACCACGCTAGGTAGAATGAATAAGAAAACTCCTTGACCTTCTTGTGTTCTACAAAGGAAGGCAGCCACAGACACAGAATTATTGTATGGTATGATAAATGCAAAAATAGAGATATCTATCCAGTTTGGTTCTGGCACAAAAGAGGAAAATCTTAATTTGGCAGGGGAGATTCCTATGTAAAGAGAATAAATGTATGATGGTGTAAAGGTGTGAACCTATAATGCATATTCAAGAGCCTTCAAGTAGTTGATCATGTCTGGTGCCTAGAGGGGGTACGAGATGGGGAAAAGGGCATAAAGCTGGAAAGGGAGGAAAGAGCCATGAGACAGATGGCCTTGCGTGTCATGCTAAGGGCATTGAACTTTATTCTGTAGGCAAGGGAGAGCCATTGAAGAGTTGTCATGGGAAGGAAGTGACCAGATCTGTGGGTTTAGAAAGGTCCTCCTGTATATGCTGTGGATTGCTTGAATGGCAGAAATGATTGAAAGCAGGGAAAAGAGTGGGGAGCTCTGGCAGTTGTCCAGGTGATAGATTATGAGGCTTAACCCAAAGTCACAGCTTTGAAGATGGAGCAGAGCAGAGAGAGACTTTCCAGGGAGAATGAACAGAATTTGGTGACTTGATTGAATCTGGGAAGAGGATTGGATGAAGGAAAAGAAGGAATTCAGGATATTTGTTTGGGTTTCTGGCTTAATTTATACGAAGATGTATCTGTGCCATCCCTGAGAAGGTGGAGGTGGTAGGAAACATAAAATCAAACACAAAACAATACAGTATTGAAAATCCCCAAAGGTGGGGAAGTACTGCTCTAACCAACTGCAACCAACTAGCCGCAGATATGTCTGTAAAGGTTTTTAAATCACCCAATAGGTGGATTAAAATAGCATCCTCTCTTTGACAGGCATTTAGAAGCTCTTTAAAAATTATGACATATAAATATGTAATTGTTTTCTTAAGAAACTAATACGTGTCCTAGAAATTAAAAATATTCCTTTTCTACTTAAAAAATATCCACCTATTTGTTAGAGCAATAAGCAAAGAAGGTAATTAAATATGGGGCATACATCCTCTTCCCCTCCTTTCTCCCAGGGCTGGGGGGAATGAGGAAAACAGCCAGGTACCTTTACAAGCCTGGTAATGAGACATCACAGGGAAAATACTGTGTGTAAGAAATCAACTTGTTAATATCAATACCTCGAAAAACTCTAGGCTAATATTAACTTGAGCTAGCAGCTAATGTATTAGATTTGAGTCTTTTAATTGTGCGGTTTTACCTCTAACTAGCAGCATATTTCTCTGGACCTTATTTAATGATGAGTAATATACTAACACCAGACGGAAGCAAAGGGATGTGAATCCCTAGTTTGAAGTGACCTTCAGGATACAGCTGTGCTCAGTGAAAGCAATCTCCTATCGTGTGGACAACTGATGCTGTCCCCTGTTATATTGGTGATTTCTCTTCAAGATAAATAGGCTCAAAAAAAAAAAAAAAATAGGCTCAGAACCTTGGAACTCAGTGGCAGAGGACACAGCCTGAGAAGGAGGCAGATTCCTCTTAGAAAATGCAGTGAGAAATGGTAGACCCTGGTTGCTTTACGGGACTTTCGCACTTGAGATTGGGAAGAAGAGCTGCAGCCTTCCACTCTGCAATAGGAGCCAATTAGCAGGGATCCAAGATCTAGGATGGAACCCTCCATATGCTGTGCTGTTACCTGTTTCTCTAAGTGAATTCCAGAGTGAGAAACCTGGATTCTTGTTTAAAATTAGAAACAAACACGGTACATGTCTGGTCTGTTTTCCCTGGTATTATGGTGAATAAATGCAAACCAGTTTTTAAACTCTGACTTCTCTGCAGGCTGTAAAGTTAATTGGATAAGTGTTTTCCAATAGTCCCAGAATAGCTCTGGGGTACATTGGATTTATTTGATCTTAGAGTAGTGCTGCATACAGCTTAATTTTCTTCACTTGTGTTTGATGAATCTGTGCCTTTTCATACCTTGATTTAGGCCTCCTAGTGTATGTGTGTGCGTGTACCTCTGTGTCCTCTTTCTGTGGCTTCTTCTTGATTATGATCATAATCATAGTCCATAGCCCTGACCTAGTCTTGCAGAAAAGCTCATAGTGCACCATAATCAAACAGTGCTTCCTTAAACATTGTGTTAATCCCAGAAGAGAGGCTTTTGTACCAGTACCAAATTAAATTTCCATTTTTGTACATCAAAACAGCCCAGTATTGACAATTTCATATGATTCAGCCCTGAGTTTAACTCAGTAGTTCTTATCCATTGTTTCTTTGTCTCACCCAGTAGATGATGTTCTCATGTCCCAGGCCTGTCTTTATCTTGCGCCCCCTATCTCAGGAAGTGGCATCATCATCCATCCAACTACCCAAGCCTGATAACTGGGAGTTTTCAGAACTCTACTTTCTCCTTCATTCTCCACATTCCACCAATTTCAAGCCTTACGATTCTTTTTCTCAGTACCTTTGAATCCAACTACTTCTCCCCA